>NW_028138830.1:0-137584 GCF_964270905.1 Leucopleurus acutus | reverse complement strand
GCAACTCC
Organism: Leucopleurus acutus; assembly: GCF_964270905.1. Classification (NCBI taxonomy): domain Eukaryota; kingdom Metazoa; phylum Chordata; class Mammalia; order Artiodactyla; family Delphinidae; genus Leucopleurus; species Leucopleurus acutus. The sequence continues at coordinate 137,576 of NW_028138830.1, read as the reverse complement.
AAGCTTGCTCTCTCTTGATCTTGGACTATTTAAGTCTGGAGTGCAGGAGTGGGTTATGGGGAAAGACCATTGGAATTCTTATGTCTTCAGCATAATGGTTATAGCATAATGGTTAGGAGTGTAGGTGCTGGTTCAAATCTCTGCTTTCCACTTGCTAACCATATGAGCTTGGGCAATTTACCTGATTACCTGAACCTCAATACTCCTGCCTATAAAATGATGTTAATAATATTTCATCCCCATAGACTTGTTTTCAATATTAAAATGAAGTCACTTACACCAAGCACTTAATACAATGCCTAGAGCATAGTAAAGTCTATTATTATTACTATTACTACTACTACTACTATTATTATTATTACTGTCAAGATGCCAGGTGCTATTTTTCGTATGCCTTATTCCATTATCTTCTGCCCTGTCCCCCCATTTCTGTCTTGTTTCTGTACAAGGGTAGGTTTGTCACAGAGCATTTTCTTTCCCTAGTGTCTGACTCTTAGTCATCAAGGTGACTGGTCCACGACCCGGCATTCATTGCTGCTCGTTGAAGCAACGCATTTTGAGAAGGGGAGTTGGGTATTGATGCCAAGTTGGGTCAAGGAGAGAGAATTTTCTCTCTTCTGCACTCAGAGAGCTAAGTGAAATATTCAGGCCTCAGAAGGAGAATCAGGCAAAGGGCAACATGCTTAATTTCATACCTTAGTGATTAAGAACAAGTCAGACAGGCTGGATTTGAACTCATTTCCGTCATGTACTGACAACGGGATCTTAGGTGCTTTTGTAACCCATCTGAGGCTCAGTCAACATCTGAAAGAGACGAATAACATTATCAGGACCTAGCGTATAGCCTCCTTGTAATAAGTGAGTAAATCCTTTTAAAACGTTCAGCACGTTGTTTGGCATATAAACACGTAATAAAATTTAGCTTCTTTGACTACTCCCGCTGCTAATATTATTAAGTAGCTGAGCAGATCCGAGGCCCATTTTTTTCTTAGATTGCACATAATCATTTGGACAACCAGCTCACATTGATCAACCGTTGCTTATATATAAACCCCCATGAACCCAAAGGTGCTTTAACTCTCTCCCAGTCAGAGCCTGTTCTGGGGGCAGAAGCAACACCGGCACTACCCCCGTCATCTTTGCCTTTATTGTCACTACACTCGCCTGCCGTACTGAGCACTTTCTGTTTGCCAGGCACCAAATTTAGCCCTGCGTATGCACTGTATCATATAGTTCTCACACTCAGGTGGGAGACATTATCATCGTCCCCAATTTTCAGATAAAGACGCCAACGAGGTGTTGGAAAGGTAAGAAACTTGACCCACAGCAAGAGATGGAGCCGGAGTATTCAAACCCTTCTCTCTGACCTCAAGAACCCTTAAATATTAGCATACTACTACATCCTGGTAAGAAAATCTGCTTCCAGCCACTCTGGTGAGAGTAGAAATGATTCTCAGTCCCCACATTCCTCTATTGCCCATGCCACCCTAGCCTCAGGACTAGGGGGGAAAGGAAGTGATCTCTTCAAAGAGCAGCCAAAGGGAACCTACTCCCTTCTGCCTTTTCGTAATCAACTAACCAATATTTTATTTCCTTCTTAAGAGTCCCCACGTGTTCCTTTTGGTACTTAGCTTGGCCTTTTAGAATTCTGACATTCTGTACATGACTCATCCACTGTATTTCATGTTAATTTATTGAGGTCAAGTATAGGGTCTTACTCATCCTGAAGTCCAGTTATCCCCTGTCACATCTAACTCTGTTCTTTTCTTCTCGTAGGACATCTGCAGATATTTATTTGAATTTTGTTGAATTGTTCTCATCAATAGTACATTAAAAGTTATACAGAAAGTGCTTTCTTATAAGGAAAACCATCTAAATAGATTTCTAGCTCTTTACTTTTTATAGCACTATTGTAGAGATTATAGATCTCCAGGTAATATTTTTTAGATTGAGTTCTTCATATTGTCTTATTTTTACATATAATGATAAATCTGAATTTTCTCTATCAAAGCTCTATCTCTATCAAAGACTTCACTGGCTTGTAACTTAGCTTGTTGATTATGTGTTGTTGACTTTTCCATTTACAATGATATTTGATCCTGATAAGGATGGGGCTGGGTGGGAAGGTACATCTTAGGGCCATAAATTGGTTTTGTAGAGAACTAACATAAAGATCTAAAGTCTCATCATATTTCTGCAGAACTCATGAATCATTTTATTATAATTCCATTCATCCAGGGAGTATAAAACCATTTTCAAATTGTTATTCCTAATTTGTTCATCTTCTCTTCCTTAGTCTTAGTGAGAAGAGAGCAGGCTGAATGGAAGAAAGTCATTATGACCACTGGGGCCACTAAGGTAGGCATCAGTCCCAGAGTTTTGTTTTCATCTCTCCGCTATTAATATTGGCTAATGTCTTGAGTGCTTACTTGGTGCAAATTACTTAGCCAACCATGGCAAATGGATTGTGTCATTTCATCCCCTGATAGTCATACAATTAATGTATGTATTATTATGATATCCCATAATGCATACATGGAACAGAGCCTCAGAAGTAGTTATTTGCTCACCAAAATATGGTAGATGTGGAATTTGGACTCAGGTCTGATAGACTCCTAAATCACTCCTAGTGATTTTTACCACGAAATTAAAGTTGTATACCTCTGGAGAGTAGATAGTTTCTAAAATTTCCTCAGCTCTAATGTTTTATAATTAAATTTTTGTCTGATGGCAAGCTTAACAGTTAAGATGGGTAGGAAGGAATGCCAGCCTGTTGAATGGAATTTCCCTGAAATGAGCCAGTTCACTCATTCATTCACTCAGCATGTATTGAATGTTTGCTCTGTGCAAAGGCATTTTAGGCATCACAGTGGAGTGAGCGCCCCTTCCATAGACTCTCCTGCAGCACTCAGAGAAGTCTTGGACTGGTTTGCCTGTTATGGAATGGGGCTTGGTGATAGAAGCCTGGTTTGTCCTCCACTGATAAAACTAAGACATACTCATATGAGTTTAGAGGCATCTTGAAGCCGTGGGATAGTAACACACATGAATCTTACCATTTTTGCCTGGGATTAATGATATAAAGGCTTTGGATTTGGGTATGGAAAATGGGTGCAATTATGGGTGTGTTGGTTCTACATATATACGGACATCACGTGTCATCAGCCTGCAGCTACCTGCCATTCCTCACTACTCCTTCTTTTCACAAACCAAACAAGTACCTTCATATCTCTCCTGTGGATAAGCTCTTGACAGTGGCACTAGGGCCTCCCTCAATAAGTACATCATTGGCTAAACCAGTGGTTTCTCAGATATGCTCATTGAACAACCCTTAAGGTGGATTGACATTCCACTGCCTAGAATAGAATATGGTGTTCTTTAGAAATCGGGGGGAAAAAATAGGCCACCAGATGTACTTTCTTTAATTTAAATTGTTTATATATATGAACAATTGTTATATATGTGTATGTATACTTGTTCATATATATGAGTGATTTAAAATTGAAGAGATAGATATATACACACAGACATATATATATGTATATTTAAATTTTGGCTTCTGTTAGCAAGTAGTAAATTAAATTATTAGCAGATCCATACTGCAGGGAAATAACCAATCAGATTTCATTCAATAGCTTGCTTTTTTGTATATTTATGGTTGTGATTTTATATCTGCAGGTATGTTTGCTGAAGAAAATATTTCTGCCACTTTACACAAAATTAAATTCATTTAATACCAATGCGGCATGTCTCAAATGTCTTAATACAGTTTTAATCTTTAATCGCATCAGAAGTATGAAATTAGAAACATACCCCAAAATCATTTGAAGATATAATTACTTTCATTTCCCTTATACTTTTGAGACTTTTGAAAAACAAGTATTTAGTTGTACTTATCTGTTTCTGTCTCTCTAAGGATAGCAAACACTGAAACACAATTCTTTTTAAAAGTCAGGATTAAAAATATATTGTCCAAGATGATCAAAACTAAGGAAGTGGCAAAGAAATTCAAAAATTTAAACTTTCAAAGGGTGCTTCTTTTGTGAATGTGTAGTACTTGTTCTTCTGAAGGAATTAATCTTTTTAAAAATTTAATTAACTTATTTTTTATTGAAGTATACTTGGTTTACAGCGTTGTGTTAATTACTGCTGTACAGCAAAGTGACTCTGTTATACATATGTATATACATTCTTTTTCATACTCTTTTCCATTATGGTTTATCACAGGATATTGAATATAGTTCCCTGTGCTATATAGTAGGACCTTGTTGTTTAGCCAATCTATATATACCAGTTTGCATCTGCTAATCCCAAACTCCCAGTTCATCCCTCTCCCACCTGCTTCCCCCTTGGCAGCCACCAGTCTATTCTCTATGTCTCTGATTCTGTTTCTGTTTCATAGATAGGTTCATTTGTGTCATATTTTAGATTCCACATATAAGTGGTATCATGGTATTTGTCTTTCTCTTTCTGACATACTTTGTTTAGTATGATAATCTCTAGTTGCATCCATGTTGCTGCTGCAAATGGCATTATTTCATTCTTTTTTTTATGGCTGAGTAGTATTTCATTGTATATATGTACCACATCGTCTTTATCCATTCATCTGTTGATGGACATTTAGGTTGTTTCCATGTCTTGGCTATTGTGAATATTGCTGCTGTGAAGATCAGGGTGAATGTGTCTTTTTGAATTATAGTTTGGTCTGGATATATGCCCAGGAGTGGGATTGCTGGATCATATGGTAGGTCTATTTTTAGTTTTCTGAGGAACCTCCATACTGTTTTCCACAGTGGCGGCACCAACTTACATTCCCACCAACAGTGTTGTAGGAGGGTTCCCTTTTCTCCACACCCTCTCCAGCATATGTTATTTGTAGACTTTTTAATGATGGCCATTCTGACTGGTGTGAGGTGGTACCTCATGGTAGTTTTGATTTGCATTTCTTTAATAATTGGCAGTGTTGAGCATCTTTTCATGTGCCTATTGGCCATCTGTATTTCTTCTTTGGAGAAATGTCTCTTTAAGTCTTCTGCCTATTTTTTTGATTGGGTTGTTTGCTTTTATTGTCATCAAGTTGTATGAGCTGTTTGTGTATTTTGGAAATTAAGCCCTTGCTGGTCACATCATTTGCAAATATTTTCTCCCATTCTGTAGGTTGTCTTTTCATTTTGTTTATGGGTTCCTTTGCTGTGCAAAAGCTTGTAAGTTTGATTCGGTCCCCTTTGTTTATTTTCATTTTTATTTCTATTGTCTTGGGAGACTGACCTAAGAAAACATTGGTATGATTTATGTCAGAGAATATTTTGCCTGTGTTGTCTTCTAGAAGTTTTATGGTGTCATGTCTTATGTTTAAGTCTTTAAGACATTTTGAGTTTATTTTCGTGTATGGTGAAAGGATGTGTTCTAACTTCACTGGTTTATATAAGGCTGTCCAACTTTACCAACACCACTTGCGGAAGAGACTGTCTCTTTCCCATTATATATTCTTGCCTCCTTTGTCAAAGATTAATTGTCAAAGATTAACTGAGGTGTGTGGGTTTATTTCTGGGCTCTGTATTCTGTTCCATTGATCCATATGTCTGTTTTTGTGCCAATACCACGCTGTTTTGATTACTGTGACTTTGGAGTACTGTCTGAGTCTGGGGTGGCTATGCCTCCAACGTTGTTCTTTTTCTTCAGGATTGCTTTGGCGATTCTGGGTCTTTTATGGTTCTGTATGAATTTTAGGATTATTTGTTCTAATTGCGTGAAAAATGTCATGGGTAATTTGATAGGGATCGCATTAAATCTGTAGATTGCTTTGGGTAGTATGAGCATTTTAACAATATTAATTCCTCCAACCCAAGAACATGAGATGTCTTTCCATTACTTTGAATCATCTTCACTTTCCTTTATTAATGTCTTACAGTTCTCAGCATATAAGTCTTTTGCCTTCTTGGTGAGGTTTATTCCTAAGTATTTTATTTTTGGGGTTGTGATTTTAAAAGGCATTGTTTTTTTACATTCCCTTTCCGATATTTCATTGTTGGTATAAAGAAATGCAACCAATTTCTGTATGTTAATCTTGTATTCTGCTACCGTGCTGAATTCGTTTATCAGTTGTAGTAGTTTTCATGTAGAGTCTTTAGGGTTTTCTCTATATAGTATCATATCATCTGCATCTAATGACAATTTTACCTCTTCCTGAAGGAATTAATCTTGAAGTTCTACTAAGACTTTTGGGATACCTGTTTTAATGAGCCACTACTTCCTGCCTGAGATTGCACTATGCACCAGAGATTCTAGAATTAGCATAATAAAACTAATAATGTAAACAACAGCAACAAATCTTCACAAACCTTCCTTGCAAGGAAGTAAAGTCCACTGGAAAAACAGACAAGTGAAACACACATTCAAAATGGCAGTGATTCTCAAACATTTATGTGCTGAAAAATCATGACAAGCATGATACCCAGGGCAATTACTAGACCCCTTCTCCAGCTGGTCAGGTGTAAGGTCCTGTAACTCTATTTTTGGTGAATGCCTCCAGGAGAGTCTGAGACAGATGTTCTCAGTTGTCGTCAACCTTTAGTGTGCATCAGATTTGCCTGAGAATATTGTTAAAACACAGATTGCTGGGCTCCAGTGCCAGAGTTCTAACCAGTTCCCAGGTGTGGCTGATACTGCTGGCCCAGGGACCACATTTTGAGAACCACCTTTCAAAACTCTGCAGTATGCGGTTGTGTGTGTTGTGAATGAGACGGGCCCAGAGAACCAAAGGAGGGCAAAGGGACTCTGCCCTAAATTAGCCAAAGGTAACAATAGCAGCTAGAATTGATTGACCCAAGAAAAAATTATAAGAACTTTACCTGCATTTGCTCATTTAATCCTTTCAGTAAGGTACATAGGTGCTACTTAGTGTTCCTCTTTTACGGGGGTGTCCAGAGAAGGTAACCACTTTGCCCACGTCCTAAACTGGTAAGTAACAGATTAAGAATTCAAGTCTAGGAAGTCTGATTCCAGAGCCCACACCTCTACCCTTTCTGCATGTAGAGAGGAGTAAAGGGTTGTCAGTGAAGCCTTCCTGGGGGCCCTGGCCTCTGAGTGTAGATAGAAGGATGAGTGGACATAAAGATCATTATTTGTGTGTGGTGGGGGTAGGGGAGGAAGTATGAGGGCTTCCAGAAGAGCCAGCCCTCCCCATACATCTGCTATAAGCAAGTCTGATGATCAGGAGTCCGGAACGTGAGTATGACTATGGGATACTGAGAAGGGTTCTAGAACCCTGAGGTTAGAGTTCTGGATCAGTTAGTAGGTAACAGAAAGTGAATGAGTGATTTACCTTACTTTCCACGGGTAGCAGGAAGTTTGGAGATAGTCCCTCTAGCGTTAGTCCAGCTGCTGAAGGGCATCACCAGGGGACTGGGTTGCTTCGCTCTTCCAGCTTCCACATCTCTAGCACGTCCACATAGCTTCAAAGTGACCCCAGAATCTCCAATAGTGTTCCAACAATTTGGGCAGGAAGAAAGAAAAGGAAAAAAAAAAAAGAAATTAAGTAAGAAAAAAAAGGCAATGTCTAACTCAGAGAGCAAATTTTTTACCACAGATGGTCAGCGGACTTGCACTTAGATCTCATCAGCTCGGATTTTAAACTGGCCACCTTAGCCTTAAGGATAATGGGGTCTCCTAAACCAGGGCTCTGATAGTAAGGAATAAGGAGAGAGTGGTACTGATTAGCAGTGCCTGCTGTCCCAAACAAATATTATCCCCAAACTATTTTTTTAATCCTATATTTTACTTTAAAGAATGGAGGGGAAACATTATGTATCTGTAAATAGCCTTTTAGAAAGGGTACAATTATATAGTTATACAACCCCCTGGAGGGCTCCTTTCTTCTAAAATCTCTTTAAAAACTGTTCAAGGTTAAGGACATTTTTAACTTAATTTAGTAACTTGCAGTCGATTATCTTGGAATGACATCCTCTCTCTGCAGATGTTCTGTCAGGCTTTAGAAAATTCTAGAAGTGGACAGAGAAGTGTTACGGTACATGTATTTGCAATATGCACGTCTTTGAAATGAAATCCATTTAGGGACCAAAAGGCATTTCATGTCTTTGCTATACATTTTCACATATTTGCCTTTCCAGAATTCCTTTGAGCAAATCTGTTAGATGTAACCCATCCGTTTCTCCCATCTGAATTCTTTATTACTAAACATTCTTCAGTATGCTCTCACTCCCCTCTGTCAAATGCGTTTCTCTGGGTCCTCACCCTTCTCATCTCATATGTGAATGCGTATCTTAAACTGAAGCAACAGTCTGCTATGACTTCTCCATAACTTGAAGAACCCGTCTTTGTGGGGAAAAAAGTAGACTTACTAACTTAAAAGGTAAAATGCGTGCAATGTTTCTGAGAATTAAAAACTAAGATAAAAACATAAGCAAGGGAAAAAACTTACAGTGGATCCTTTTCAAAGACTTTATTTTACAGAGAAGGCAACTGAGGTTTAAAGAAAAAATGCGTTAGTTAAACACTAAATAATATACCTTAAACCTCAGTGGAGCAACACATGGACAGTTCATTTCTCACTCACTCAGGAGTGTAGTATGGACTTTGGTGGTCTGAGGGTCAGTTTTCTGCTCAGTTATTCAGGGACCCACCACCTTCATCAACTGGCTCTACGTTTGTCCTAAAAAGGAAAGGAGAGAGGAAGCTGCAAGCTACAATTATCAACTCGTTATCCTTCAGACATAAACTCTTCAGGTCACCTCTGGTCACATTCTTTGGGATAGAACCATACCCAGATGCAAGCGGAGATGGAGAATGTTGTTCCTATCTTGGTCCTAGTGATGCCTCTACAGGCTGGAGGAGCTAATTAAAGTGTAGTCAACAGCTCGTTGTTTCTGCCACAATGAGTGATTAGCCTAAGGCTGTGGATTAATTATGTGTGTGTGTCACATATACATATAATACACACAAACATATATATGTGTGTGTGTATATATACATTTTTTAGCATGAGTAGACACATGGGGCTTCTGCCGTATCAAAAGAGTACAAACTGCCTCTTGTTGCTTTTTCTTAATTGAAGTTGACTACTACTATCTATTTGCCTTCATTTTGCTACCTCCCCCCCGCCTTTCAGTATTATATGAAAATTCTGAAAGAAATAATTTCAAAGTTTCCAGTGCTTTTAAAGGTAATAGAATACTCAGACCTTAACAATTTTCCTGTGTGAAACTTTTGCCAGACTAAAATAGTTAACTTATGAAAAGTAAATTTAGATTGATACAAAAGAGAAAATAAGCTGATTTTTTTTCTTTTTTACACAAATACCCTGAGCCAAGGTGGAAAATAAATGGAAAACTGGAGGAATTTAGATCCTTTTGTTGTAAATTTAAATATTTTTAATTGTAAAAATAATACAGGCTCATTGCAGAAACTCCAAAATTGAAAGGATTTAAAGAAAAAAGGAAAAATAACTCAAAATCCCATTTCTGATAAATCATCTCTGTAACATTTTTGAGGGTATCTTTTGAAACTTTTTTGTGACGGGGTGCATATAAATACAATACAAGTATAAAATACCTTTAATTATTATATCAAACTACAAAACAGTTCTATAACATTTTTATTTAGTAATATAAGTATGATTACTCATCACCTAATAAAAATCTGCAGCATCATTTTTAATGGTTGAACAGCATTCTATTATTTATTTAACCAGTCCCTACTGTTCAACATTTAGATTATTCCTGTTTTGCTTTGCTAAACAATGAGACAAGCATCCTTGTTCATATGTCTTTGAGCATTTGTTTATTTCCTTAGAAGGGACTTCTAGAACTTGAATGGCTGGTTGTCAGTTCTGGTACATACTGACATATTGTCTTCCAGAAAGGTTACCGTGCTTTTTATTTCTATCAAGAATTTAACATCCAATGTGGTTTCTTACACACACTCATCAGTACCAGTATTATCAATATCAATACCAGTATTATCAAGTTTTTTAAAACTTTGTCATTCTAGTCAGTAAAATATGACACCTGAATTATTTTATTTGTATCTCTTTGATTAATAATAGCAAGGTTGAACATATTTTCATATCTTTATTGGCTGTTAATACTTTTTAGTTTGTGACTTTATGACATCCATTTTTTATCGATGTATAACAACCTTTTATATATCAATGTTTTTGTTGTTTGTTGTAAATGCAATTTTTTTCTCTTCATTTATTAATTTTTATTTTGTGTGTGTTGAACTTCTTTAATACTGTCAAGTCTATTCAAAAACCCTTTAATGAACACAACAAATGTGGAAAATCAGTCATTCTCCTGCATTTTGTAATCAATGTATTTCCTTTTGGGCAGTATGGAAATGAAAGTTCTTATTTCATCTTATGGTTGGAAAGAATCTATTCCCTCGGAAAGGGATTATAGTCTCCATGATGCAGTAATGGGAGATTTTATAGGATAGGCAGGGTCTACAGAAGAAAACACCCTAAATCACACTCCATTGGTGGTTGCCTTATTTATAAAAATGGCATTTGAGGTTGTGTGACTGCCATCAGGTAAGCAAAATTAATTTTTAGCATGAAGTACTCCTATCAGCAAGAACAGCCTAGGATAGGCTAGCAGTAAGAAGTGAGGGGTTAGAAGTAAGAAGTGAGGGGTTAGAAGTAAGAAGTGAGGGGTTATGGGATTGGGGCATAGCCTCTGTTTCCTCCAATGCAGCTGGAAATTTAAACTCTGGGGCTCCTGCTTGATCCAATCAGCCCAGCTAGTATGTGTTGCCAGGTAGGGTGAATAGACTCAGAAGTACAAGAGCTCATCCTTGGTCCCCTCTGGAAATGAGCAGAGAATACTGTGTCAAGCAGAGGTGATCAGTCCATGGTCTGGAGACTTGGATCTCCTCACATAGTCCTTAAAGTCAGGGTGAGACAAAATGCCAATACAAATTATATATATTTTTTTAACATCTTTATTGGAGTATAATTGCTTTACATACAAATTATATTGATGACAGTATCAATGAGGTGACATTGAGTCCTTTGACCCAACGTGTGTCTGCAGTGTGCCATCCATTAGTAAATGGGCAAAGCCATTTGACAGATCTATCTGATACAATGAATGAATCTGACACTCATAGTTTGAAAAACTGAAACTGTATCCATTTGTCAAGAACAGTGGCTACTTGTTCTGCTTTATTCCCCCTGGTAGAACTAGGTAACATTGCAGGCAGTAAGACGTTCCGGCATTTCACCCTGGAGTAGCCCCCAAACTGAAGAAGCTGTCTTATCAGTAGTTAGCTCCTTGTCACCAAGAATATTAAAGTAGATTTGTATGATTAGCAAATTAAAGAGACTGTAGTGCCTACCACTACTGTATTCACTAAGGCACCCAAGTTATTCTAAAGAAATCCTAATAATACATTAGGACCGTTTTGAATATTTTTATTTGATTAGCCATAATCTTCTAGTTATACCATCCATCACCATTTTGACCACTGAAACTTGGCCTTCTTTTCTTACAGCCTAGCCCTGTGGTCTTGGGCTAATCACTAACCTGCTTAGATACAATTTTCTTCTCTATGAAATAGAAACAATATTATATGCTTTGAAGGACTGCAGGAAGATGAGCTGTAATGTTTATCAAGTGCCTAGTAAGTAGCCTGGCCCATAATAAATACTTGGCTAATTGTAGATGTTAGTTTCATTTTTAGTTTTATTTCCAAACATTGCTCTTTACTTTTGGAACTCTAAAATTTGTTTTGAGAGTGGAGGACTTGTTGTTTGGATTCCTCCAACACTCTCTGTATATTCTGTACTTCTATCCCTACATCATTTATATTAATGGAATAAATGATCTTTGGTCTGGTGATTCCAAGGTGACGAGGAGCTAAGTGGAGGTTCCGTATACACCTGGAAGTATGGATTTTCATGCCCAGTGCAAATGTGGGAAAGGCATTATTCCCACATTATAAATGGGGTAAAGACCTCCAATTTGAGGAGACTCTGGGTTGAGAGACGAGAGATCCTACAGGGTACCACAGGGGCTTTTATGTTCTGTAGCAAGACTTTGCACCTTATACCCTTGTAGTTAGAAGTAAAGCATACCACATAACTAATATCTAGTAAGCATTAGAGTTAGAATAGCTACCATTTAGTTAACGTTTCCTTTGTGTTAAGCATTTTACAGTTACAACATATGGATGGATACTATATTGTAATGGTTAAGAGTGTAGTTTTTTGAGCTAGATAATCCTGGATTGGAATCTCATCTTTATTACCTCTTTTTTTCCTGTTTTATTGAGGTATAATTGACAAAATTGTAAGATAGTGAAAGAGTATATCATGATGATTTGATATACATATGCGTTGCAAAAGGATCCTTCCCATCACGTTAATTAATACATCTAACAGCTCATGACACCTTTTTCCTTTTTTTCTTTTTTTGGTGAGAACACTTAAGTTCTATTCTCTCAGAAAATGTTAGTTATACAATACAGTATTATTGACTGTAGTAACTATGTTATACAGTAGATCCTCAGACCTTATTCATCCTGCAGCTGAAAGTTTGTACCCTTTTACCAGTCTTCCCCTCTTTTCCCCACTCACACCCCAGCCCCTGGCAACCAGTTTTCTACTCTCTGTTTCTATGAGTGTGGCTTTTTTTCTTTTTAGATTCCATATATAAATGATATCATTCGTATTTATCCTGTCTGGCTTATTTCATCAGCATAATGCACTCCTGTTTCATCTATATTGTCACAAATGAAAGGCTCTCCTTCATTTTTTTAAGGCTGAATAATATTCCATTACCTCTTAAATGAGTGACTTTTGGTACATTGTTTACACTTTCTAAGCCTCAGGGTTTCTTTTCTTCTGTAAAAAAAAATATATATATATATATACTAAAAGGTTACTTTCTGATATGTGGAATGTTTGTTGAATCAACAAATATTTAGCTGAGATCATAAATGTGACACTTAGCACTGTATTAACATTTATTAATACTCTCCCTGTTAATTTCTACAGTAAATTGTATAATAAGTAACAATAATAATAGTACTACTAGTAGTTTTAGAAAATGCATAGGATGTGCCAGGCATCATATACTGTACTACCCTCCTTCATGTGTACCATAAGTTACATGTGGATATCATCTTCCACGTTGTTTCCTTTAGAGAAAATTGAAGCTCAGCAAGATTGAGTAGCTTGCTCCAGATGTGAACTCAGGTCTGAATCACTCCACATATAGGTTCTTAATGACTCCATGTCTTTAATTCCACATCTGCATTTGTTTGTTGTTGTTGTTATTTTTAACTTTTCAAGCATCTGATCTGAAATTCCTTTCTCTTTGGGGAATTTTCCACTTTGTGGGTCTTGGTGAGAAACAGAGCCTTCCTCTCGTTTTACAAGCTGAACATGTCAGGTACACTGTTTACTCACATGCTCAGTCTCCCTTACAGATGGAAAACAGTCGGGCGACCTCGGGTTGGCCAACTGCACCCCTCTCTTGGATTTTGAATTACAAATAAATGATGTAAAGAAGCAAGGCCAGCAGTGCTGGGTCAACCTCCTGTTTCCTGTTGCTGCTTGGTAGCAAGGCCAGCTAGGACTTATAACATCACTTTGGCCTGATCCTATAATTGCAATAGCATAGCCTTGGCTTTCGGTTGTTTTGTCTGCTTCTAGTTACTGAGGCCTAACCATAAACTTCCAAAAGTTTCCTTTTCTGCTCAAATTAGCCGTATCTGGTTCCTGATGATTACAAATAAGACCTTTCCTGATATACAATGGTGACCTACTTATCCAGGCAGACGTAACATCGTCCTGGCAGGGACAGAGGGCAGGCAAGTTCCTTGAACAGCTGAACAAGAAGAAAAAGACCTAAGAAGGAAGAATTGAAGCCAGTTCTGCTTGTGTTATAATTCTACCCGCAGCTGCCTCTGTTTCACAGAGCACATGCTAAGGACCATGTCCCTTCCCCTGTAACAGACGAGCAAAGTAGACCCAGGCCTTCCAACCCAGAGACCAGCTGAGCTGTACCGTGGGCAATCTAGGATGTGAAAGACTTCACTCAATGTCTTTGTCACTTGACACATTGCTCCTCTCTTTGGGAAGTAGCTTCTTTGTGTGACAAGAATGTGCTAAACCAACAGTTAAGTGGACAGAGGTGAAAGATGCCAAAATTAGCTACAGAAAAAAAGGCGTAAAGACTTGTATTTTCTGTTATTTGAAGGTGTTAGGACCCCACATAGAATATGAGTCCTTTAAAGGAGAGTTGTGAATGGCCCAGGGAATGTTGAATTTCCATGTGGCAATATGTTCATGATCGGTCATGATGATGATGATGGTAGCATCAGTAGCATTTATCAGTGTTTCCTGGGTGAGAGGCACTTTATCCTAATGACCTTTTATCCCCATGACGACCCTATGATGTAGGAAATACTGTTTCAGCATCTTCAGGGTTTTTTTTTTTTTTTTTTTTTTTATAATCAGGAATTTACCCTAGATCACAGTTGGGTGGTAGAACGACCAGAACTGGACACTAGCCTTTCCTGAATTCCCAGAGTGTGATCTTAGCTGTTGTATTGCCTGATGCAGAGCCATGTAAATGTTGCCAAAGCAATGAAACGTGTACCTATTTCTAAGAGATTCTAACTCAGAAGCTCTGGGGTTAAGTGCAGAGCAGTTGAGTGTGATTGTCTTTACAGACAGTAGATAACTTAAGAGAAGTTGTTTAAAAGTATATTTGCATATTGCACTACACTGTCCTATCTGTGATTGGTTAGCTATTGAGTAACTAACATAAATCCCAATCCCATCTCTAATCTCATTCATCTCTTGTATGATATTTGACCTAATTGAGGCAGATTTTTTTTTGTTCTTCCCCACAAACACACATCGAACATCCAAAACATGCTTACCATTTGTGAGCATATTCTCTTAGTTATTTAGGAGTTGAGTAAGAGTGAGAGAAAAGGGCTTCCCTGGTGGCGCAGTGGTTGAGTGTTCTGCCTGCCGATGCAGGGGACGCGGGTTCGTGCCCCGGTCCGGGAAGATCCCACATGCCACGGAGCGGCTGGGCCCGTGAGCCATGGCCGCTGAGCCTGCGCGTCCGGAGCCTGTGCTCCGCAACGGAAGAGGCCACAACAGTGAGAGGCCCGCGTACCAAAAAAAAGAAAAAAAAAAAAAGAGTGAGAGGGAAAAAGACACTAAAATATGAAATACGGTCAGCATGTTTTTAATATCCTTTATGTTGTTAATCCCTCTTAGCATTTACTGCCATTCACTCATTTGTATTATTTGGGGTATAGCAGTTTATTCACACAGCATTTTTACATATGGCTTATCATTTGTATTCTATTTTAATAACACTAATAATTATAGACTATTGACAAACTCATCAGACCCTACATATTCATTTCAAAATCATGAAAATAAGGTGGAAAATGAGGTGTAAAGTGGAAAATCTATGTGTATGTTTTCATTGGTGGAATGAGGAGCTACCTGAATATATCACTCCTTTAGCTTTTCCTTCAAATGGTGCACTTTTTCCTCCATGCATAGGAGTCCCTTCCATTAGGTAAACAGTAGTCTTGAGGGCAAACCTCAGAAGTAGAAACGGGATAACTTTTCAGTTATGGTAAAATCAAACATATTTTTCTTCAGTAGTGAAAAAAAAAATTCTTCATGAGAAGTTCAACCACCGTGAGTTCCATGGTGAAAAACTTTCCACTTATAGATGCAACTTCCCCCAGAATTCTGAGAAATGTCGGTAGTAGAGAGGGGTGTTGCATACACCTGTTTCATTTCCCTCTGACTTTTCCTTCTCCTTTCT
The DNA here is from genome assembly GCF_964270905.1 of Leucopleurus acutus. Lineage (NCBI taxonomy): Eukaryota > Metazoa > Chordata > Mammalia > Artiodactyla > Delphinidae > Leucopleurus > Leucopleurus acutus. Next base: position 121,752 of record NW_028138830.1, on the reverse strand, counting down.
CTATTGACGTTAAAATCTATAGTGAAAGCACATAGTAAGCAGTCTAGGACAATTGATATGACATTTGATCTAAATCTCCAAAGTCTATTTTAGATGGGGATGCGCTGAGAGTCACAGGAGGGGAAAAAATCTAGAATTATTCTTACGTGATCAAATGTACTAAAATAACAAAAGCAAATCTTATTTCTAGCTAATAAAATAGCATTCCTTATATGATGTCATATTATGGCAGAAAAGAAATATATGCGTCTATTTTCTTCTATATTAAAACTGCTAAGGAGTGGGGACCAATGAACTAAATCAATTGTTTTGGGTTCAAGTTGTAGTTTTTAGTAGCCATCCTTCTTAGCAAGTTTTCCGAAGCAAATGTAGTTCGTTTACTGTCACCACTAAATGTGCCATTGTGTAGATTTGTGGAAAAAAGTATTATCAAATATATATACTTTAAAATGATTTGTGTAAATTTATCTATTCATATTATTATTCTCCCCAAGTAAATCAAAATATACTATATACTATGTTTTTCTTCTATAGCTTAAAAGGGGAATGTATGTTGAAACTTATTCAAATATTTATTAGGTGTCTACTAAGTGCCAGGCACTCTACTAGGCAGTAGAGATGTTGCATTAGAGGTGGAAAATGTCCTTGACCTCCAGAACTGATACTCTTGTAAGAGAAATACTGGGTCAAACTAAGTCAACAGTTTCTTTGCTACAGAGCTTTTCACGAGTCTTGTGAATTATGAGTCTCTGATAAGGAGATGTAGTGGACAACAGATCCCAAATTTATTTGAAATCTTTTCCTTCATGGACTGTCTCATAGGATTTATGATCCACTGAACACACCTTGAGAGACACTAGTATTCTGCAGTGGTTAGTTAATTGTTTTCTATTAAACAACTATATACTGAGTCCATGATATTATTATCTGGATTTTTTGGAGGATACAATGATGTACATGGCCACTGTGATGATAAGGGGGTCCAGTTTAGTTAAGAAGAGAAACCACAGGAGCTGTAACTTAATGTAACAAAGAAATACACACACATATACATATATTTATATGTAAATTACTATTTATATAGTATACAGTGTCTTCTGAAGAAGATAGAGTTGTTTGTAACTTGGGATCTCACAGGAGGTTTCACAGAGAAGGTAGACCCTGAGCTGGGCAGAATTTCAGTAAGTTAATTTGGTTCTGACCGTACGATAAAATCAGGTATTTGCACTGGTCAATCTGACCTTGATGGAACAGCATTCCATTTGCAGGGAATGGTGTGATCAAACATGCAGTGGTGGAGATTGCCAGATTGTAATATTCCAGTACCTGGAAAGTGTTGGAACATCTGCTTTCTCCACGGTCTAGAAAAGTGAATCTCAAGTGAAATGCAAGTATAATGGAGGCCCGTGCTCTTTGCTTTGTACACTGCTTTGATTCTACAACATGCAACAATGTAGTGATCTGTTTCAGATTGTCATTATTCGAGAGGGTTCTTAGTAACAGGAGTGGAAAAGGAAGACCTCTCTTCCTGTGTTTCTGCCCTATGCTCTTAAGCCAGAAAAGGTACCAACATCACTGACCTGACCTTGTCTCAGGTATCTATCAGGATCTACTAGAATCATTCTAGTGAAAGGTAACTAGACGTCCAAAGGACTTAAAAGATACACTATAACTTTTGTATACTTAATATACCTGGTGAAACAAAAATGTCACCTGAGTGGTCCCCTTCCCTAGAAATACCAGTATGTTTTTCCAGTGCATGGCAGAACTTTGCAGGTAAAACTGGGATAAAGGTGAAGAACAGTCTTAAAATTCTAGTCCTTGAACAGCACCTAACACACAAGAGGTTTTCAATAATCTTAGCAACAGTATTCACAAATAATGACCATCGGCATAACTGCTCTTTTGTGCCAAAATACATTACCATATTACTTTTTTTCCTTCAGCTTTACAACTTGGGTTCTATTATTGTTTCCATTTTACAGATTAGGAAAGTGAGGCTCAGAGATGCTAAGTCACTTGGGCAAGGTCACAGAACTTGTAGGAGATAAACCTGCACCCTTACTGTTGGATCCTACAAAGCAGACCATAATTTAAGTCCTTCAAAATATACCTCAGAACATTTGAGTAAATTAATGAATAAATCCTCCTAGTCAGACTGACCAGATCATTATATTAGGTTCAGCTGTAAGTGGAGGAAAGTCATAATCATAGTTGGACAGTTGATACAGTAATTTACTTGCTTTGAATTTTCTAAATGATGTTTAGCTGGTAGTTTCAAGATGATAACCATCGAATAAAAACAGGCATATTTTGGTGTTTGGAATAAGATCTCATATTGAGTAAAATACATATTGATTCCTAGACTTATATGATGTGAGTAACAGATGACATTGAGATGCCATCTAGAAGTACTCTTGTGCAGTTCATCATGTCAACCCAGCTAATAATTTTAGAATGTTCAGAGTGAATAATATATGCAGCCATAAAGCATATTTATAATCAATGCAAATAATGTTTTTCCTATGCTAAATCCAGAGTTAAGTTATAACACGCATCGTAAGATTAATGGGCCATTTTTTCTTCATCACTTTGCTAAATTATTTCGTCTGGAAACCATTCAGAAGGTTGCGAATTGGAGCTGAGCAGTAGTAGTGAGACTGTGCCTCTGATGATGAAACTATTTCCACCCCGACCCCTACTGCTCCCTTCTTGGGAAAGAAGGCAACATTTCTCCTAGAAAAAGTCACAGGTTTATAAGCTGGCTTGTATAATACGTTTGGAGGAATATTGTGTCTTTTAAGCAGAGCCTATCTCAGCATATAAAATAATTTTTGCCTACCATTTAATGAAATTAACACTCACTTTGAGGCTAGGTCTTTTGCCATTTGACTCCTGGATCACGTCTATGGATATATTTTTTTCTTGAGATGAAGTGTGAACCCAATATAGTATCCATCATTCAGTCTATCTAGCTGATGTACATCATCTGAAGCACAAGCTCCCTGAGGCCAGGCACTTTATCTGCTCTATCAGTGTAGCCCTGATGCCTACTGTCTAGCTTTTGGAGATTCTTAATAAACATTTGTACTGAATAAGGTATGTATATGGTGAGCAAAAGTTGGCTTCCCATTTTACAGTCAAGAGTATCCCACTCATGTTCTGTGAACACTGGATAGCAGAATCTTACTATGTTATTTTTCTGTTCCCTTTGCAAGTTTCCTGAAAGGGCATTCCTGTCCTTAGAATGTCCATCTCCTCCCATCTTCCTGGAGAATAACTCTTCTTTCTTAAATACTTAGTTCCACTATTGACTCTTTAAGATTGAATTTATTACCTCCTTACAAACAGAAAAATGCAGTGCTGTTTTTTTTTTTGGACATTTATCACCAGAAAATTATTCTAACACCTGAAATTCTGGACCTAAAATGCCTGGACTAGTGGTTCTCAAAGTCTGGTATCCAGACCAGCACATCAGCTGCACGTAGGAATTTTTAGAAATGAAAGTCTTGGGCCCTGCTCCAGACCTACAGACTCAGACACTCTGGGGGTGGGGCCCACTACCTGTTTCAGCAAGCTCTCTTGGTGATGCTGATGCATACTCAAGTTTGAGAGCCACTGCTTAGACCTAGAACTTAAGGTTTAGGCTTTGGACAGATCTGAGTCCTAAACACTACTGAGACACTGGAGTGACCATGAGCAAGTTACTTCTGGGAACCTCTTAGCATCTGTGTGCCTTGCTTAGCTAATAGTGATTTTAATTAATTAGAATAATGCACACGGTGTACTCAAGAGAGTAACCAAAGCATACTTTATGTTCCATAAATTCTAGCTGTTTACCATTACCATCAATCAGAGCTTACTGACACATCCTGAAGACATTCTTCTAATAAGTGTAATAATGTGGTTTGTAAAATTAACAGCTTAGAAGAGCATATTACGAAGTTCATCAGACAGGGTCTCAGCAGGAAATCAGGGGTACATCAATAAGGATAAATTGAGCCCAATGTAGAGAATCAAGAGATAGTGTAGTGCCCTGGGTTCAGTAAAAGTGTGGCTACTTTATAGGAGATGAAAGAGAAAGGAAGCCTTGCTGGAGAGAGAGTCCTCCCCAAAGATGCTGTGACGCCCCCACAGAGAAGCACTATATGTTAGTTGGGGGATGCAGCCAACTCCCAGCAATTTGGCAAGAATTAATACCCTAACTTCACTCCCCTCCTTCGTTCCCTACAATCTTCTATTGGTACTCTTCATTGGTGAGCCAAACAGAAGCCAGAGCAAGGACACTTACTAAGATAGGCCATGCAAGCCATCCATATAGAGTTGGGTGGAGAAAGGATGTGGAAGGGCAAATAGGACATATTTCCCGTAGGTGGTGAGCGAGCTGTAAAATCACTCGCCCTTCTAACATCATTGCCATTGCAGGAGCACGGAGGAGCAAGTGGTTAGTTCTGACTTGGCAGATCCAGGAGACTGCAGGACAGAACTGGTATATGAGTTGGGCTTTAAAGGTAGATTTGAATCTTAATGGAGAGTATGGAGAAAGAAATGGTGAAGAACCAAGGGAAAGGGAGATTCATTGCAAATGGAGAAAAGTGGCATAAAGATAAGAAAAGTCAAGACTTACGGAAGAGATAGCAAATACTCTGCGTGTGACTGGAGCAGAGAATGGGTAGACGAAGGCTGGAAGTTAAGATGAAGTCATCCTTGAATAACATTAAAGTTTCCTCCTTTAACCTCAATTTCCACCTTCTACTCCCTTCACTAACATTGGAAAATTAAAAGTGAATTTGACTGGGTTGGTGACAATGGCAGTATGAAGCAAAGAGAGGAGAATAAGAGTAAAAAAATTAGTAGTACCTTGGTGAAGCTGGGTAAATGATGGGTGGTGGTGTCACGTCAAAGCATGGGCAAGTGATTGTGACAAATACAGGCTTATTTCTTGACTATATGACTTCAGTTAAGGTACTTAAGCCCTCTAGGCTGCAGTCTCCCAACCTGTAAAATGGGGATAAAACCTCGCTTCCTCCAAGGTTTCTGTGAGGATCTAATGAGAAATGGAAGTAAGAGTTGAGTCCAGTGATCAGTTTTTAATACATATAAACTAATGTGAGGATAAGGGTAAGAATACTTGCTATCATTTATTGAATACTTATTATGTGTCCAATATTGTGCTAGTCTATTTACATATCTTTTCTCACTTAGCTTTCTTTTCTCTTATCTGCCTTTCTATAGGCAAGAGATAACTGATGGCTCAGTTATGAGGAAACGCAGTTGTGAGGAAAATGTCAGAGGGAAAATGTACCAGAAAGTTAATTCCTAATGGATCTGTCAGCCTTAAACAGAGCATGTCTGTGCTAAAATGTGTAAAATATCTGTGCTAAAACTACTCAATTGGACAAGTTTTGATAAAGTATTAACTTAATGAATAGGCATAAACAGCTTGGAGCTTTTTGGAGGGTATGTGGTAATATTAATATTGGTGTGATGACTTTTGAAAGTTCTATGGCGTATAGAAGTCAAAAAGAAGACCCGGAAAGGGGGAAAACTCTCTCTGAAAGTTATTGGGGAAGTCTGGCTAGTAAGACTCCAAAAGGGAGAATCAGTAAGAGGCCAGGTTATTCATAGGCCTTCTAAGAATGTGTCCATGAGAAATATTTACAATGATTGGATGCCGGAATAAAGGAGAACACTGGCTCCACAAATGGTAACTTATTTTACACAAACAGGCTAATGATAAAAATAATGAAAATCTGATGGATTTTTGAGAGTTTCATTGACCAAACTGAGACAAAAGTGCATAACAGCTAGATGCTCATAGTTTTAATCAGTTCCCTTTGGAGTCAAGCAAAGATAGCACCTGAAATGGTAAGGGACGTTTATGCAAGGTCACAAAGATTTTTGGTGGTGCATTTGGGATATAAACCCATTTCCGTAAGAATTCTTTCAGAAGTCAAATGTTTTCTTGTCAAAAATAGCATGAACTTACTTCCAGGAAAAGTTCCTAAGAAAAAATAATTTGAGTAATGAAGAACACTGATGTAAGAGTTAATTTAAGAACCCAGAAATAGAGGTAAAGAGTAAAGCAATTATGGGTTAAGAGTCTGCATAGGCAGAAGGAGCGGAGCGGCTGCTGCTCAATGGCGGAAAAGCCGCCGGTGTTCTGACCAATTCGTCCCCCTAGCAGTTGCGGGGGAGTTTCCTGCCGGCGCGGCTGGAGTCTCTGTTTCTCAGGGTTCGGTGGCTGGAAGATACTCCAGAGAGACGAGGCTGCGGCGGAGGAGGTGGCGGCGGCCGAATCGGCAATGGCGCTAGGGTGGAGAGAAGGCGGCGGCGGCGTGCTGGGCCCAACGGTGTAAACAGCCCCGGAGGCGGCGGAGGAGGTGGCCAAGACCCCCAGGGGGAAGCGGCGGCTGAGCCAGGGTCGCGCCTCCGTTGGAAGCCTGGGCTGAGTGCAGCAGAGGGGTTCTGCGGCGGGCGCGAGCGGACGCCCTAGACCTCGCCTCCCTCCCTCGCCCCGGGCAAGGCCGCTGGGCGCCCCGCCGCAGGGGGAACGGCTCGCGAAGCCCCGGACCGTTTTCGGGGTGCCACCGAGCTGCGGCCGGGACCTCTCCCCGCTTAATCCTCGCCTCTTTCCCTCGGCCGCGGAGCCCAGAGGAGCGGGACGCCGGGCCTGGCTCCTGGCTAGGCCCCTTCCCCAGCCGCCGCCTCCGCGCTCGGCCGAGGCTGGGAGAGGCTCGGGGCAGGAAATTTTAGTTTGCTCCAAAGCCTGGAAGTAAACTGCTTGTCCCTGTTCTCTGCGAGCATCTCTTTCACCTGAAAGCACTGGGGCTACTCCAGGCCGTAACTCGTCCCTTCCTGGTGCATGCCTGTTTGAAACCACTACCTTTCCCATTTGTTTCCTCATTAGCTTCTGCCTTCCTCTGCGCTCCATTTCACTTCCTCGTTAAATCTTCTTTCTCGCTCTTCTGTCTACGCGTCTCACCACCTCCTTCCTCCTTAGCGACTTTATTTAAATCGTTTCTCTTTTTCTTCTCAGGAGACTCCGGTCTTCTCTTCCCTGTCTTCCCCAGCAGTCCTTTTCGGATGTCATTCTTTTTACTAGTGAAGTTCTTAAATGAAACTGCTACCGTCAGTATCCCAAATCTACCAGAGGCCCATTAAGAATAGACTCACCAGCTTTAAGTGGCAGATCAGTTTCTGATTTCACCGAGCCTAGCATCCTTTTTAAAAAATTGTATTATTAAATGTAGAGTGTGGAAATAGCCCTGAAGTTATTTTTAAAATGAAGGGCTCAATGAGTGTTGGAAATAGTTATTTCATTTTTCAAGTTGCATGACCTCTAATGTCAGATTGAGCAGATCTAGAACATTTTTGCCCATCCTGTTTGGCAGAATGCTTATGCGTTTTGATAGCGGCTCACATTCATCACTATTCAAGTTGGCTTAAAAACAGTTTGAACACTTTAGAAAAAAGACATTATGAGAACAACTAGGAAGCTGTTTTGATGAAGTCACTGTTAAATACCTTTTAAAATAGGCTCCACATGTTTAATGTATCAAAATAAAGTTGGCGGGAGTCTTGTAAAAAGGATTATTTAGGAATTTGAGTAGTCTTAAGAGTTATGTAGCTATTTTGGGAAAAACATTCTTTTTCTGTTAACAAACGTTTACAACTCCTGTGATGTGAGAATTACCGAGGTTTACTGTGGGATTAACACAGGAACTCATTTTATTTGAGCTACTACATGGATGTAGAAGTGGTAAATTGTTCAGGTTAGCGTAAATCAGTATGTAGAAGAAAAAAAAAAACGTCTGCATAAATTCCCCTGGAAGGGGGATATGGTCAGAGATGGCAATTTGAAAACAGTGAGTCACCAAAAGTAAAAGTAAATTACAAGCTGTTTTGGGGGTCTTCAAGAGAGATTTTATAGATTGAACAACAACAGCAGCAAGGATAAAATATAACGCTGTCATGTAGACTGCAGCCTGAAAAGAAAGCATTGCAGAAAAGCCACATCATCCTGAATTTATATTTCCGTGCATTTGAACAGATTGGAGAGCAGTAAAGTTGTTTTAAGAGCGAGTGATTTAAGTCAGCCAGCTTGTGAATAATACGAGATATTTTTGCATTTACATTAACTTATGTCCATAAATAACAAACTTTAACAATGAACAAAATCCATAATCCTGATAATGCTAAGGAAACTGGAAAGATACCTTTACCTTGAAAAGACAGGATAAAGAAGACAGCATAGAAATTTAGGGAGATTGCAGTTTTGGAAAAATCATATTAACATTTATTAGCTGCTACAGCTTTGAAATGTGATGATTTAAAGAAAGAAGTAGACTGTTGATTTCTAAAAGGTAATGTGTTGGCTGAAAGAGAAGAGAATCTTGTTGAGACCTAAAGTGTTCTTTTAAGGTTATATTTCAATGTCATTTCAAAAAATAAACACATTACCCATAACAAAACAGTGAGGTTAATGGAATAATGCAGGTGAAAGCTTTTTGGCCCGAAGGAGTTCCATCCTTTGGAACAAAGTTTTATTGTTGAACACACCATGACCCGGGCCTGTGAGTGCCAGCACAGTGGCTGTTTTTACAAGATCTGGTACAATATTCACAGTAGTTCTGGCCTTAGCACTAGGCAAGGATCATTCTTTTTGTATCTTCCTGATTGCTTCCTCTACAGAAATGGGATAATCCCTCCTAAACTGCAAAGTAGTTTCTTCCCTCAATAAAACTAGTTTCTTCTCCAGGTTGAGCTTTTCCAACTCTTAGAGGTCTAAAATGAATGATATGAAACATACTGTATTTGCATCTATTTTTATTTAAGAGTTATCTAAGGAGATTTATCTAATTAAATAGGAATTTCCTAAGAGATGCCAAAATAAACAATCAACAAGTTTTCTTTAAAGATCATATATATTATATAACAAGATCCACCTAAGAGTTAAAATATAAGTAGGTATATAATTTAACTATTTGAAGATAATTTTTCTTCTTACCACTGAAGCAATAAGCAGGTAGTAGTACAATTTGGGGAAAACAATATTTCTGGCTTTTGTTTGTTGTATTTTAATTTGTGATATTCATGAGATCTTTTGTGAAGCCTTTGGGTATATAGTAAAATTCATGGGTTTTTAACTTTGTATTGACTCATATTTTTGTAGATTTTAAATTTTTCTTCTGGCTTTAATTTATACTATCTCCTTTTACTTTTTCATTTAGAAATAATGTATTTTTCTCAGGATTGCAATCTCAGTGCAGTCCTCTACTTTTCTATTTGTTGGACGTTCTCTTAGACGTCTACATTTTTGTCTAGTTAGTACATTTCTAGTTTTTTATACAATTGATAAGAACTCTTTAATCTTATGAATTCTTTATATTTACTCTTTGGAGACAAGACTTATAGGGATTTCCTTGGGCTTAAACTAGAAAGAAAAACGAATTTGCATATGAAATGTTGAAGGCTTTGTTACAAAGTGGGTTAACATTATATGTATGTTTGAAATAAACTACTTCAACCAGAGCACCTAGCTGTTAACCTCCAGATTAATATCTATCATAAAATATGTGCATGCTTCCAACACATGGCATTGCCTCCTATTACTGCATGTCCAGGAGAAATGGTTTTGTCTTGTAGCAAAAGGCATTAGCTCTTTGCACTTTTTTTTTTTTTTTTTTAATGACAGCTATCCAAAAATCAAGCTGAACCCTTGTATATGAGGATAGAAAAGGACAATTTTTAGACAGGTCTAATATCCAGTTGTACCTTTCAGTCACTTAGAGAGAAGGCTTAGACCCCTGAAGCCCAAAGTCACAGGTTTTTTAGGATTATGGTGGTATATACCTCCAGTTTATAGAAAAAAAATGCGTTGTAGAAAATCCAAGTTAAATTAGGACTAAAATCCAAGTTAAAACTAGAACTAAAGTTTTACTGCCCCCAATACTTGTAAACTCTAGGTTACTGCTCTGTTGTCCATTTCATCAGTTGCAGAATATTCAAGTTAGTCTTTCAATGCTAACAAGAACATAAAAATGCATTATGTCTAAAAGCAGAACGTGATTGCCAAGCCAGATCTGCGCATTACCTGAGAGTTTGGGGGGCCACCCAAGCGGCATCTACTTGTTTGCTACTGACCTTCAGATAGACTTGCTCAAGAATTGTTACAATGTAATAACATACACCCTTATGTACTCTTGAGTTTATTGAAAACACACAGCAAATGTGCACACACACACACATACACACCAGCACACCAGCACGCACCTACTCTAGAGCCTAGAATTGTAAGAGTCAGAACTTTTTATTTGCTTCTGGATTTAGATGGACCCTGTATTTCCTCAGCATGCTAATTAGAAACTCTATAAACAATTCAAAACCAGCTTCTTAAAATTCTGTTTTACAAAAATTGATGTTAAATATTGTCCTCAGAGAGTTCTACTCTGACTTTTCAAATTGTTTTTTTCTCCCTTCATGGGATAAACAGTTAGGGTTTCTTTTTGTTTGTTTTTTTATCTCTCATGTAAAAAATTCTGTCTTAAAAGCTGATTTATTATTTCTTCCTTAGCATGGATGACATGGGAACAAAGATGATATTTCATCAGTCTTGTTTTTATTTAAGTTGAAAGGTTATATATTTCTACTATCTACTGCAATAATGCTAAATATTTTTATAGTGCTTGTAAATCTTATGACATTATTTTTTTAGTTTGTATTTAAGGCATTTACTCAAAAGGGACCATATGCCTCAGTTCATGTCACTCTATCATCAGTGTGTATGGTCACTCTATTTTCTAATACTTTTAAGATTGGTTTTGGCCCCGACGTTCCTCTGCCAGATTTATTTCCTTTATTTTCCCCTATATAGCACCATTTGGGCCATTTAATATGTAATTTCCCAACTCACCTTTCATAGTTATTTTAAACATATGTATATATTTGAAATACCGAATTGTTTTGTATTTTCTAATTTTTGCAAAAGTAGTATCGACTAAAAATCACATCCTATTCTTTTATTTTTTCTACACAAAATTTTTGTTTTAAAATTTGTCTGTGTTGCTCCATAGAAATTATTGCTTCTGGCCACTGTCTAATATTCCACCATATGTTAATACCATATTTTGCTTATCCATTACCCTGGTGATACATACTTAGGCTATTTTCAACACTTTATGTCCACCATAGGCATTAATACACTCTTTCCACATGTCCCCTTGAGTAACAGTGCAGAGTAACAGTGCAGCCGTGGAATGGCTGAGGTAGAAGTCATATATATGCCTTATTTCACAGATTCCTCCCCAGAATAGCTGTACCATTTTCCCCTCACCAGCAATACTTGGAATTTCTCTCTTGCCATATTCTTTGTCACCACACGCTGTTAATCTGCATTTTTAAAAATTAATTAATTTATTTTTGGCTGCATTGGGTCTTCGTTGCTACACTCAGGCTCTCTCTAGTTGCAGCGAGCGGGGTCTACTCTTCGTTGCGGTGCGCAGGCTTCTCATTGCAGTGGCTTCTCTTGTTGCGGAGCACAGGCTCTAGGCACGCGGGCTCAGTAGCTGTGGCTCCCAGGCTCTAGAGCGCAGGCTCAGTAGTTGTGGTGCGCAGGCGTAGTTGCTCCACAGCATAATTTGCATTTTAACTTCTGGAAATTTGGCATGTGTGGATTCATATGAAGTAAGGTGTTTTAATTCTGCATTGCTCTGATTCTAGAAAAGTTAGGTCTTCATATACTTTCTTGCTATTCATGTTTTCCATTCTATGAATTGCCTATCATGACCTTCGCTCATTTTTCTATTGAGTATTGTGTGTCTTTAGAGATGTAGAAGTTTTTGTATTCAGATGTTGAGTCCTTTGTTGGGTTTTAGATAATGTATATGTCTTCTACCCATCAACTGTTTTTCAGTCTGACTTTGGTATCCTTTATTGTACATAAAATTCTAATTTTTTATTAAAGTATAATTGATTTACAATATTATGTTAATTTCAGGTGTACAACATGGTGATTCAATATTTTTATAGATTATGCTCCATTGAAAGTTATTATAAAATATTGGCTATATTCCCCATGCCGTACAATATATCCTTGTATCTCATTTATTTTATACATAGTTGTCTGCACTTCCTAATTCCCAGTCTGTATCTTGCCCCTCTCGCTTCCCTCTCCCCACTGGTAACCACTAAATTGTTTTCTATATCTGTGAATCTCTTTCTGTTTTGTTGTATTCATTCGTCTTATTTTTTAGATTCTATTTATAAGTGATATCATTACAGTATTTGTCTTTGTCTGACTTATTTCACTAAGCATAATACCCTCCAGGGCCATCTATGTTGTTGTAAATGGCACAATTTAATCATTTTTTATGGCTGAGCAGTGTTCCATTGTGTACATATGGCACGTATTCTTTGTTCATTCATCTGTTGATGGACACTTACGTTGCTTCCATATCTTGGCTATTGTAAACAATGCTGTTATAAACACTGGATGTGGGTGCATGCATCTTTTCAAATCAGTGTTTCTGTTTTCTTCAGATATATACCCAGGAGTGGAATTACTGGATTATATGGTTGTTCTGTTTTGTTTTTGTTTTTATTAACATCTTTATTGGAGTATAGTTGCTTTATAATGGTGTGTTAGTATCTGCTTTATAACAAAGTGAGTCAGCTATACATATACATACGTCCCCATATTTTCTTCCTCTTCTCTCTCCCTTCCACCCTCCCTATCCCACCCCTCTAGTGGCTACATCAGTTAACATTCCCACCAACAGTGTACCAGGGTTTCCTTTTCTCCACATCCTCGGCAAGGCTTGTTAGTTTTGTTCTTTTTTATGATAGCCATTCTGACATGTGTGAGGTGATCTCTCATTGTTATTTTGATTTGCATTTCCCTGATGGCTAGTGATGTTGAGCATCTTTTCATGTGCCTGTTGGCCATCTGTATGTTTTCTTTGGAAAAATGTCTATTCAGCTCTTCTGCCTATTTTTTTAAATCAGATTTTTTATATTAATAAATTTATAATTTTAATATAGTTAAACTCATCACTTTTGCTTCATACAATGTATGCTTCTTTATTTTTCAAAGATCTATTTCATCTCTTACCCTGAAATCACAAATATATTACCTTGCAATTTCTTTTATTCTCTCTAGATTTTATTTTTCACATTTAAATATTAAAACTATTGTATTTTAGTTTTGTACATTAGGTGGAATTATATAACATAATGGTTAATAGAATGATTTCTGTGGGGTTTAAGTTCCAGCTCCACCATGTACTTCTTAGGCTAGTCATTTTATCTCTCATACTTCAGTTTTTCCACCTGTAAAATGAGGATAATAGTTTATGCCTTGTGGATTTTTTTGTGAAGATTAGGTGAGCTATATAGGACTGGGTACAATATAAGTGATATCACTAGGTTAAGATCCAGTCTCATCTCTCTTTTTAAAATGAGACTGTTTCCCCAAAAGCTGTAATTCAACTTCCTCCATTGGACTATGATTCCATCTCTTTCATGTGCCAACTTTCTATCTGTATATAGCTCTATTTCTAGGCCACCTGTTTGATTTGTTTTCTTATTTGCTGTTTCTTCCAAGGGCATCACACAGTTCTTATCTATCATGACTTCCCAATATATCTTAATGTATAGGGCACATTCTCCATTTTGAGCTTATTTTTCAAAACTACCTTAGCTGTATGGAGAACTTTATTCTTCCAGATACATTTTATTTTACTTTATTTTATTTTATTTTTTTTATAGGAGATAGAGCAATCTGCTCTTTTTTTTTTCTTTTTTTTTTTTGCCTGCATTGGGTCTTCATTGCTGCGTGTGAGCTTTGTCTAGTTGCAGCGAGCCGTGGGGCAGGAGGCTACTCTTTGTTGTGGTGCACAGGCTTGTCATTGCAGTGTCTTCCCTTGTTGCAGAGCACAGGCTCCAGGCTCGTGGGCTTCAGTAGTTGTGGCTCGTGGGCTCTAGAGTGCAGGCTCAGCAGTTGTGGTGCACCAGCTTAGTTGCTCCGTGGCATGTGGGATCTTCCTGGACCAGGGATTGAACCCATGTTCCCTCCATTGGCAGGCGGATTCTCAACCACTGCGCCACCAGGGAAGTCCCCCAGATACATTTTAGAATCACTTTTTTATGCTGTCCCTCAAAAAAAAAAAAAAGAGCTTGGCCTTTTATTACAGTTGCATTTAATTTTATAGATTAATATAAGGACATTTATATTATTATAGTAAGTCATCTCATCCATACCTGTGATATAAATTTCTTTTACTCATGTGTCCTCTAATAAAGTTTTCATTATGAAGATTTTCTGCATAATTTATTAGGTGAAACCCCATACTCTCTATAGGTTTTGTTACTGTGGTAAATTCATCTTGTATTGTATCTAGATATTGATGCTATGGAGGAACACAATTGATTTTGGTGTATTAATTTTTTTCCAGCCCCTATGTTGAGCTCTTTTCTTAGATTTAATAGTTTATTGATTTTCCTGTGTTTCCAATGAAATACATAATCAAAACAATCTATAAATATGACATTTTTATCTGTATTCTTCTAAACCTTCTCTCTTTCTATTTCTCTCAATACACAGCTCCAAAAAGGTCGGCTCCAATAGACCAGTAATGTTAGAAATCTTCATCTCAATTCTCTCCTTAAAGGAAATGCTAATTTTTTAAAAAAATTAGTACTATAATAATTTTTGTTAGTGTATACATGTGCCATGTATTTTTGGTATATAGCCTTTATCAAGGAAAGATAGTTATTATTTGGATGTAGTTTTATAAAATTTACCCTACCTATAGATTTGGATGTAGTTTTATAAAATTTACCCTACCTATAGATTTGGATGTAGTTTTATAAAATTTACCCTACCTATAGATTTTGAACCTCATGGGATGCTTTTTATCTCTTCTATCTAAAAAGAATGATGATATGATTTTTCTCCTTTTATTTAACTAATACAGTGAATCACATGAATTGATTGGCTGATACTGAACCAACCTTGCATTCTCAAGGATAAACCCACTTGACCAAATCGTATTATAGTATAGATTAGCTTTTGCTGTATTACAAACCACCTCAAAACTGAGTGGCTTAGGGAGATCAGCTTGGTGCTTTGTGACCACCTAGAGGGGTGGGATAGGGAGGTTGGGAGGGAGGGAGACACAAGAGGGAAGAGATATGGGAACATATGTATATGTATAACTGATTCACTTTGTTATAAAGCAGAAACTAACAAACCATTGTAAAGAAATTATACTCCAATAAAGATATAAAAAACAAAAAAACAACAAAAAACTTAGTGGCTTAAAATAGCAATTACTTGGCCATTTGGGACTGGATTCATCTGGGTAGTGTTTTACTTTTGGTTTTATCTGGGCTCCTTCATGCAGTTTTAGTCAACTGATGGATCAGCTGAGTGAGAGCTGGTCTGAGACAGCCTCACTCACAGGTTCGGTGGTTGGCTTGGACAGTGGGAGCACCTGGTCCACTTGTCTTCAGAACCTAGTGGGCTAGTCCTCGGCAACTGAGCCATCAAGCTCTTTTGCTATTGTCTCATCATGTGGGTTGAGTATGCCAAAGCCCAGTCCTGCTGAAGTGGTGACTCAGGAATGAGGGTGTCCGAAGGGGATTGTACCATAATTTTTGAAACATCCTATCACAATGTTTTTAATATACCTTAAAACTCTGTGGAATAATATTGTATTTAGGTTTTTGACTTATATTTTTAATAAGAAAAATTTGATTGTAATGTTTTTTTATATTGCCCCTGTTTGGTATAATATTCTTCTTGCACCTCTAGCCCCATTATTCTAGCTTGGGGTACTTAAAATGTATTGAAGGGGATAGAAATGAGTATTGCATCTTAAATAAAAGTCTTGGACAAGTGGTTCCCACTTATCACTGAGGTTGTTCAAAAGGCTGCACTCTCACGGTGGACTATTGAACCCTTATGTACACCAAGCATTACATCTCACTTATACAATATTTATATCACAGCGCCTATGTATAGCACAATACCCATTGCTAATTCAGATTGTGTTTTAAGATATGAGACAAAATGTAAGACTTTTATTATAGTCATAAACATCTAGCAAACCAACCAGAAAATAAAAGCTAATTTTCAGTTGGTTGGCCGAGAACAAAAAAGCGAAGAATACCTAGTGCAAAACCATATCTCTGCTAACTACTGTTGGATTTAGAGCACACACATGCTAAAAAATATGTTCTTATCAAAGATTTGAGGTTGGACCTGAAAAAATTATATCAGAAGTGAAAATAATCATGTGGTCTGACCAGCGTGGATCACACAAAGTAAGTGTATACTATATATAAAGTAGATAGACTACGAGGTCCTACTGTATAGCACAGGCAACTATATTCAATACCTTGTAATAACCTATAATGGAAAAGGATCTGAAGAAGAAATACATATATCGGAATCACTTGGCTGTACACCTGAAACACAACATTGTCAATCAACTATACTTCAAGTAAAACAAAACAAAACAAAAAACTAAGTGTAAAGGGAAGTACAGTTTTATAAATTCACCTCTGATATCCAATGGACCAACTGAAAGACAACAGAAACTACAACTATCTAGGAGACAGGACTTGGCCGGCAAACCAGGCCGTTACCCTCGGTAACGGTCATACCTGCCAAAAAATATACAGACTAGCCTGCATTCATGAATACATAGGAATTCTTCATTTATCTGGCATTGTTAGGCAATGAGGTATTGTATGTTAGGAGAAGTTTTTTTAAAATGACAAATTTAAGAGGAGTTATTTTAACCTTCACTCGGTAATTTTTTTCTAAAATTAAGAAATGTATCTACTGGTGTATCTAATGTTTCCTTGATAACTCGGGGTCATCAGTTCAATCAACATTTGCATGAATAATGCAAATGGAAACAAGACAGGCATGCTTACTGAAACTGAAAATGACATAGCAATGGCTGGAATAACTGATGAGAGAGCAAGAAAACAGCAGAACTGAAAACAAACCGTGATCAGGAAACAATCAGTCAAGTTCTGACTTTCTGTACTTAGTTTCAAAAAGAGATACCACAAATCCCAGCGAGAGACTCCAGCATCATTAGCTGTCGTTCTCCTTTGTTTCCACCTTCCTTTCCTTTTCCTTCTACCCTAGATTGTTCCAGGAAGTGTTTATAGCTCCTTGCAAGACACATTCTAATACTTGCTTTCTCTCACACAAACTTCACAATATGTCCATGTGATAAATGGTGTGGAGGTAAAAGAGAATTCATCACAGGGACAGCTCCTACGAAAATAAAATTAGAAACTAGCTTCTAAACATGCAGAGAGAAGGGCGTGGTGTCAGGCACTAATTTCCTTGCGAATTCCTCTCCATTTCTAATAGACGTTCTTCTTTACCAAGATCCCTTTTTATTGGTGTCCTATTCCAGACTGCTCCACTCCGCCCATCCTCATCCTGTAAAATACATTCACACTCTTTTGTGACCCTACTTATTTGCCCATTAAATAATCAGTCATAGAACTGTCGGAATTAAATACAGAGTGAAATTAAAATACTGGAGTCACTTGGAGGGTTTAAGCAGCTCCACCAGAAAATACTGGGCATGGATTTAAAAGAGGCTGCGTGGGACTTGCTCTTGTCCAACTTCTTTCTCAAGAAGTATCTGAAATAAGCCTAAATTCTGAGTTAATCAGACTGGCCTGCTTTCTCAGGTGGACTGGAATTCTGTTCTTTCCCCTCAACTCCCTGATGTCAGTGGTAATTTCCGGAGAGGAGGTGGACTTCTCTGCCTACTGCAGAAGCTCAGTTCCCCCCCGGGTCCGCTCCCTGTCTGAATCCCACACTTGAGGCCAGATGCCAGCCTTCCCAGAACATTTGTGGCCTCCTTTCAGTTTTTGACCTGCTCAGATTGAGTCCCTCTAGACTCTTTCTGGAAACCTGATCTTCAACCCCTTTCCCTGACCTCGATGGTTACCTGCCTACTTTAGGCCTCAGGTGCTTTAGCTATAAAATGATATAGTTGCCCTTAATTCTACAGTCTTCTTTCTAAAGCGCTACAATGTGGTGGCTCCTTGAAAATGTTTCTCTTTGCTGGTTTTAATTTTGTAGAGAATTAAAACCCCAGCCACTCTAAAAGACAGTAAGTTACATTGGATAAGGAAAGTGTGCTTTTGTAGTTAGATTAACAGGGATGGAAGACGACTTAGTATGTTTTAAGATACTCATGATCCGTTCTCGTGAGAGTCGGGGAAGAAGGGGAAGAGAGTTAATAAAATACCAAACAATTGTGACAAATTAAGTTCACCAAGATGTAGGTGATTAGTTACTACTTGAATAAGCCACACAAATCCAATTCAAGTTTTCCTTTAGTTTTCTAAGAAGGATCCCAGTGAACTGAGTCCCATGTTCAGTGACTCCACGTTCAATGGCTTAGTCTTTAAAAACTGTTATGTTGCTGGAAGCAGAAATATTGCCCATCAGTCCTAATTGATGTTTAGCTATCATGCACATTTCAAATAATTTATTACATTGCCTGATCTCAGTGTAATACATTCTAAAGGGGCAAAGAGCACACGAAAAGTTATGGAGTCTCCATCTTCTACACTAAAGTGTGCAATAAATTACATATTATTTGGCCGTGAAATTCACAAGCCATAGAAACCACACCATTAGCAATGTATACAGTGGTAAACAGCAGGTAATGAGAATGATATAAAACCAAACAGACTGTGTATGTTGGCACTGCTGCCAATAAAGCAATTATTAAATGCATTCATATGCATCTACGCTAGGTAAGCTCTTTAGGGCAATTGCTATGAGTTCTACATACCTGTCAGGATATTATATATAGCCCAGTTTCTATGCCCTTTATTCAAAGACGCTGAGAAAGGGTTACTCTGGGTAAATTCAGACCTTTTCTCAATATAGAATTTGGTCAACATGCATTCTGAACAGCAAAATTTCACAGTATTTTCCTACACTAATTGCCACCTCAGCAAATGCAGGATTAAGTATAATGGATTATAAGGAGTTAGAAAGGAAAGATGGAAGAAAAGAAGGAAGGTAGAAAAATGGTGGATATGGAGTACTTCAACATTTATGTAGAGTGGACCTAAAACTAACCTGAGGTTTCCCTGAATTATTAGCATATGCTATAGAAACTTAAATGAAAAAATAAAAAACCCCAGCAAGGGAAACTCAAAGATTCTTTGCTTTTTCACTTTACTGCATATACACGTCCATCTTAAACAATCTATATGCTTATATCCAACACGAGAGCATTGTTTTGCAAGGCTATTTGGGTTCTATCAGCATGTAAAGGTCAGACAACTCAACTTTAGCAGAGTCAGCTTTCAGGTGAATAATTGTTTCTTTCAGGTTGCGAGCATTTGAATTCTCCAGAAATGTTTCCCAAAACATGAAAATTAAAAGAGTCCTAGGACAGCGTCCTTTAGAAGTTTTATAGTATCAAGGTTTTTGGAGGAGGAGTATCCTTGTCCATTATCAACACAATGATTCCAAGCAGATCAATTTATGCTGAGAATATTATATAACAGAACCCACTTCACATCCATTATACTGACAATGATCTTCCTTACTTCAACCTTGTGCTTCTTATAAAGTTGAAAATACTGAGCCAAGAACAGACAGTGACAATGCCAGAGACTCAGCTGTACCTATAGGTGCCTTCAGACAACATCAGCCACCCAGGCTAAAGTCCTGGTTTAAAACATCCCAACATGAATGAATCTCAAAAATCATATGCTGAGCAAGTGAAGCCAGATCAGAAGGGCACCTACTGTATTATTCAACTTACATGAAATTGTAAACTGGGCAAAAGTCATCTCTAAAGATAAAAAACAGATCCGTGGTTGCCTTGGGGTGGGAGATGGGGATACTTTTGCAAAAGCCTGGGAGGAAACTTTCTAGGGTTTTAGAATTGTTATCTATCTTTATGGGGGTGGTAGTTATACAAATGTATACATTAATTAAAAGTCACTGAACCGTTGACTAAAAATGTCTGCATTTTATGTATGTAAATGATACCTTAATAAGGTTGATTACAAAATGAACCAAAACCAAAACAAAGCAGAAGAAAAACCTCTCAAGACCTTAAAGAAAATACACTGTTTTCTTCCAGGGTACCAGATTGGAAATGAGGCATCGGTCTGTTCTACCCTCAGATTATCCCTAGGATTATCTAGTCTATTTTAAAGCACTAGAGTCCTCTATAAGGAAAACTCACCCCATGTTTAATTTCTTTGATTTCTTCTGTGCCTCTTCTCCCAACACAGTGAAGCCATTCACGGAAGAAAAACCAGCTTTTTCCAACTTTGCATCACCATATATTCTTTGCAAAGCTATTATTTATAGAATAAAATTTGGTGACACTTTGTAAAAATCTAGCTTTTTGAGGCTTACAAATCTTAACAGTTAACCTATTGCGTCCACTGGAATTTGGAAAAAAAATTATTTTGAAAATGAATAGCTGAGAATTGACATTTTTGCTTTTTGTGATTTTTCTCCTCCCCTAAGAGAGAAGTGAGTAGGAATGAGAAACACATACATAAAGAAAAAAAATTATCTTGCTGCCTTTGCATGGTTATAATTTATAGGAGGCCCTTTTCAACAATAATCTATTATCAGAATCAATAAAATATAATCTCCATGAAGGCCAGGCCAGGATATTTGTCTCTTTTTCAGCAGATTGCAATACAAACCACATTCATGGATATGCTTCTTGATGATCTTTGTAATACTGTAACAGTTGACCATTTCCTCATGCCTCTTCACCTTAACTTAAACCTGGTTTTTCACTGATGACCTCACATTTCCTTCTCTATCACTTGGTTGTGGGCCTCTTTTCCAACTCCAACTCCACCTCGCATTTCACTCTGGAACCAAAGGAAGACTCACACCTTCCTGCTTTTTAGTGATACCTCAAGGTCATTTCCATATTGTGATCACCCTGAAGAATAGCCAGACAATTGTTATTTCAGAGCCATCTGACAGTTTGTAGCTCTAAAAATTAACTAAGGACCAAATTTGTCAAAAATATCCTAGTTTAAGATTTTGGTAATACAGCAACAGTAATCCCGAAGTCACTTATGACAATCAGTGTGGGAAGCATCCTCCTTCAGGAAGATCCTTTGCCATACAATACTCTTTCCCTGTCAGGTAATAAGGAAGCACGGCCGAGGAAAGTAACCTTTTGTAGAAAGAAATACTTGGCTTCGAGAAGGCTTGAAGTTCATACATTTTTCTTGAATTAGATTCCCCATTAATTACTTTATCCACAAAGAGGTAATTATCAGAATTATGTAAGCAATTAAGGAGATGCTACTCCACATTCTTTCAGCTTGTTGACCTTTCTCACTTTATTTCATGTGGCCATCTGAAACATCAGTGATTTACATGTCTGTCTTTTTTTTTTAACAGATTTCTGTGTGTGTGTGTCCCCATGATGAAAACATCATTAAAGTAAAATATCATGAATAGACTCTTAAGAAGCAGAGTCTACTTAAAGTCCTGGAAAATATGAAAGCACTAATATTCATGGACAGCTCTACACTCTGAAAGTTACTCCAAATGTTGTTGATCTCTCTTTTGTCTAGGAGTTTTTCAAATTTTCTACCATGATCATTTGTTAGTTTTATAATTACATAATAAAGGCATTACGTCATACAATCTTTTGTTATCTATTGCAGTTTTAAAACTATTCCTTTCCTTGTCCTCAGCAGATATGTCACAGATTATTAGTACACAAGCAAAGACTTTCAACGTAACAGTACTTTATAGTGAGAAGAACTATACTGAGCTATCTCTATCCTAAGACAATGCACTAGGAAAGCACTAGGAATTCTTAAGCACTAGGAATACAGAGACGATCAAGGGGCAAGTTCCTTGCCTTCAAGTATACATGATCATTATAGCAAATGCTTAAATAGCACTTAGTATGTAACTCACCACAGCAGTCTTATTATCCTCCTTTTTAATAGGTGAGCAGAGGAAGCCACAGGAAAGTCATAGGGTAAAGCCAGAATTTGAACCTAGGTAGACTAGTACACTCTCCACGGCTTTAACTACTACATTAAAAAAAATATATATATATATATATGTTATATATATATATAAAAAAAAAAAACTCCAAGTATTCCAAAGTTACAAAACACTTATCTACCAAAACTCAAAAAGGAGCACACAAACTTGCACAGAAAATAAACATGTAAAAGTTCATAAATAAACCACAATATAACCTGCTCCACATAATATACTGACTGCAGTGTCCTGGGCCTCTCCCATCCTTAGGTAGCTGGAAATTACAACAAAATAATACTTTTCACCTTTGGAAGCCACACCATCTCTCATACCAACCAACCAATTACTTCCTTAGAGGGAATAGGAAATTAACCTGAATATCATAAGAAAATATACATATATAGCATTACTGATGTAGAATCTTTGTTTAAAGACAATAATTTCAATAGCAGAGGGAATGTTACCATTGCAGGCTTCCGATAACCTCTATATTTCTCAGATTTCATGCTAAATCATATAATGCCATATTGTGTCTGAAGCTATTTTTTCAATAGTCCATTTTCTTAAATGGACTAGCAATGCCGTAAATACTGAGGAACATTTTGGCTCCCAAATCCTAAAGCCATTCTGATTATGCCTGGGTGATCATGGGGACGTCATCGGAACTACCAGAGGACTGGCTGAAATACCAGTGTTCTGGCCAGCTTACAAATTAGAAATTATACAGAATCCAATTTTATTTTTTTGTTAAGTAATTCCTATGAGGCTTTTGGGATGTCAGTGTAAAGTCCTTTCATGTGTAATCTTTATCCCTAGATAGGGAACAATGCCAATCCCCGTCATAAATACTTTCACAACCTGACACTGAAAATCCACTGTAGGGCATAGGACCTGCAAATAGGATGTGAATCACACATATCCACTCATTCAGACAATCCACAAATATTCATTTTTAAGTCTACTATATGCCAATAATGTACCGGCCTCTCAGATGCTAAACCATGCTAAATGCTGAAACAGACATACTCAGTTCGGGCCCTCCTGGAACTTATTACCTACAGAAGTGCCTTCGTTGTAAATGGTCAGGTCTCAGACAATGCTATTATCATCAGCAGGTGACCAAAGGATAGAGCTTGCTTTCTAAACAAGCTCCACACTCTTTGCTTTCAACATTTTTGTTTTCCTTCAAGGCACATAATCCAGTGGTCAGTTTCTCCCAGTTAGTGAGGTTTGGGGAAAAGGTACCCAGTGAACAATTCCTTGTGGCCTCACTCTTTCCTCACACTCTCCTCTGTGCTTTTGAGCTAAAGAGACCTGGATTAAAGTCAGTTGTTCTAAGCTTATTATTTTAAAATACGGCTGCTCCTGCTTTGAGGATTTCCACTGGACCAACACAGCAGCAAAGCAGCACTGAATCAGAAGCAGGTAAATTTCAAAATGACAGCTCTAAACATATCCACTCTCCTTTTGTTCTCCTCCTATCCCTTTGCTCTGAACACCTCTGCCCTGAGGCTTTGCCTTTACCCTTCTCTGATTACTGCTCCAAAAGGGTTTCCAAGAGCGGGGAGTATTTTATGGTTTCATTTGCTCCCAAGTCCTTGGTGGAAAAGGATGCTTGCTTCCTGATTCTTACTAATTCCACACTCACATCATCAACACAAAAACCATCATTAAAAAAAAATTTCCTCAGCTTCATATTTCTTCTGGGCCAACACTGAAAGAATATTTTCAAAGAAACACTATCCTCTCTCCTTTGCTCTTCTGAGTTTCACGTTCTTACCTCCAGTCTCATTTTCAACCCTTATTACGGGATGCATCACAAAAACATAAGAAAGTTCTTTGTGCTTTCCTGTACCAGCTAATTATTCTAATTTGTTCTGTCTCTACCGAACAGAATGCGAAATCAACACAAAGGCTGATTATGCGACCTCTTCCAAGGGAATGGTCTGAGAGTTGTCTATTTACTAATGAAGCTCAGTGTGTATTAAGGCTTGACTGAAGCAATCATCAGGAATTTTCATCCCTTAAATTAGTCTTTTCTACCAGATGCACATCTTTCATTTCGGATAATATAACTTTTAAGTTCAGGATACAACTGGACAAAAGAAAAGTAAAAAAGGTAACCAACACAACATTTGCAGTAATAACACAGTAACAGCTATCATCCTTCCCTGAGGAATTCAGCCTACTTTATGGACACAATTTAGTACAAACTCATAAGAAAGCTAACAAAGCCCCAAACCACTTCACAAGAGCGTAGAGGTAAAGGTCAGAAATTATTACTGCCAGACCCAGCAGACAATGGCACCTACCGGAAAGAGCACAGGACAGGAAAACCTGGAAGCCTGTGTTCCAGTTTCGGTTATTCCTTTAAGGACTAGTACGATCTGAGTGAACTCAGCCTGCCCTGCTTTTTCCATTTATAAAAACCTACATCATCCTCTCAGTAGAATGAAATGCCACATCTGAAAAGTTGCAGATCTCTTAAGGAAAGAAAAAAGCTCATGCTTTCCAACCAAAATGGAATAATTCAGTCAATGGAGACTTAATAAAAATCTGCCATAAAGCAATTGTTTACTTGAAATCCATCTTTTGTGGTATATTTATTGGGGTAAGGAGTGTAAGCAAATCATAATTAGAGTTACCGATTATTCCAGAAATCAAGGTCATTGAGTTCAGATTCCAACTTTGACCCTGACCCAGGCTTACAGAGATGTAAGATGTCCCAATACCTCATATCCACCATACATGGAAGAAACAAGGTATGCAGACAGATCCTCTTATAAATATCCCATATGTCGTGGTTTTAATACAGGGTCTCAGATTCATTGCCATTCTTCGCATCCAGATGTGGGCATTTTCCTTTGAATTTAGGCAGGCTTTCCATGGCTTCAAACAATAGAGCAGGGGTCAGTAAATTATGGCTGGTGGGCCAAGTCTAGGCCTCTACCAGCTTTTATAAATGAAGCTTTATTGGAACACAGCCATGTTCCTTAGTATATGTATTGTTTGTGTCTGTTTTCACATCACAGCAGCAGAGCTAAGTAGTTGCAAAAGAGACTGTATGGCTTGTAAAGCCTAAAATATTGACTGTCTGACACTTTATGGAAAAAGGTCTCCAACGCCTGCAATAGTATATAATGAAAGTGATGCTATGTAACATCTAAGACTAGGTCATAAAAGGTCATGCAGCTTTTGCATGATTCTCGTGGAATGCTTCAACCCTGGACACTCATTCTCTTGGAATACTCTATCTTGAATCCTAACTACCACGTTATGAGAAGTCCAAGCCACCTGGGCAGCCATCTATAGGCACTCCAGTCAACAGTCCTTGTTGGGCCCAGTCTTCAAGGGCCAGACATGTGAATTAAAATTATCTAGATGATTCCAGCCCCAGCCATCTGACTCCTCATGAGCTGAGGTTCCAGACATCAGTCATGGAGTAGAGACAAGCCATCTCCTCTGTGTACTGTTTGAATTGCTGACCCACAGAATCTGGGCACATATTAAAATTTTTGTTTATTTCACCACTAAGTTTGGACTTCTTTATTATGTAGCAATAGATAACTATAGCACTGTGTCTGTACACAGGATATCTACATTTCACAGAGCACAGATTTTTAGATGTGAATGTTGACTGCTCAATTTCTAAGAAGAACGTATACACACACATAGGTACAAAATGTTTATGTATATGTAAATATTAGACCTATATAATAAACTAATCTATATTATCCATAAAATGAGGGGGCCTTGATAATGGCTAACATTATTTTTCGGTATTTATTGTGTTCCAAGAACTGATAAATTCTTGCATTGTATGAATTTTCTCTTTCACCCTCATAGCAACTCCCTGAGAGAAGTAATGGTATCTCTATTTTATAGATGAGAAAACTGAGGCAAAAACAGATAACATGCTCAAGAGTACTCAACAAGTAAATTTTAGAGTCAAGATTTGAACCCAAATTCTCAAGTTTTAGATCCCTTACTCATACTCACCAAGCTATATACTGAGGAAGGGGATGAAAGCGGACGCCATTACCTCATGCTCAAGAAGTTAGACAGAAACTTAGCAGGTATGGTTGAAAGAAGACAGGACTTGGGGTCGTAAGTCCAGAGCCTGAGTTATGAGATGAATTCTCCTCTCATCTAGATATAGGTTTGTTTTTAGAAAATGAAGAAGATCACTGCATATTTTGATTGTTAATTTCTGTACTTAATGATTACCAAAGAATGGAACTTTACCAGGGAGCTATTTTGCAATGACATAAATTATTGATTCAAACTCAAACCTTTATTATAAATTATTGATTCAAAATCAAATCTTTATTAAGTCTCCCTTGCATCAGAAGTTTTTCCCACTCTTCATTTCTTTGAAACCCTTTCCTGTCTACTCTTGGCCAAAGCTTGAAGCCTAATTTAACACTTGGAAATAAAATAATGAAATAGTCATAACACAGCAATTCCAATGCCTACTGAAATGGAAGCTCTAAATAATTTTTCAGATAATTTAGGAAATTAAAAATATTTACATCATAGATGCAAAGACAGAAGTTACTTGTGTAATAAATGGTGAGACAAAAAGTTTCTGGTCAAGTAGATTTGTTTAAATATGATCACTAATCTGAGTTCTACCCCTGTGCTAAAACCCAGTGACAGGTTGCATACAGCTTCTAAAGGGATAGTTCAGTGCATTGGGTCAAATTCATGCCATAAAATGTGGTATTAGTAGTAGTACTAGAAGACAAAGTGACTGTCTTCTTTGGGACATAGATGAAGACCCCAAGATAGACAATATCAAGGACAAATTATGTAGAATAAGATATTATCTCAGTCCTTGGAAAATGTCATCCAGGATAGAACAAGAAGTAGATTTATTATCAAGTACATGAAGCCAGAGACAGTAAGCAATGAGTGGTAGTTGGTTAAAATAGACAGGTTTTAGAAGCAGAGGCACAGATGTAGAAAACAAACTTAGGGTTACCAGGGGATTGTGGCAGGGAGGCTAAATTGGGAGATTGGGACTGAAATATACACACTACTATACATAAAATAGATAACTAGTAAGAACCTGCTCTTCTTATTAGCCCAGGGAACTCCATTCAGTACTCTGTAATGGGCTATTTGGAAAAGACTCCAAAAAAAAAAATAAAAGTGGGGCTTCCCTGGTGGCACAGTGGTTGAGAGTCTGCCTGCTGATGCAGGGGACACGGGTTCGTGCCCCGGTCCGCGAAGATCCCACATGCCGCGGAGCGGCTGGGCCCGTGAGCCATGGCCGCTGAGCCTGTGCGTCTGGAGCTTGTGCTCCACAACGGGAAAGGCCACAACAGTGAGAGGCCCGCGTACTGAAAAAAGAAAAAAAAAAAAGTGGATATATGTACATGTATAACTGATTCACTTTGCTGTACACCTGAAACTAACACAACACTGTAAATCAACTACACTCCAATAAAAATTTTTTAAAAAAACCAGGTTTTAAGAACCATAGTCAGGGAGCAGTGTGGATTGGAAAGACCTGGCAAGAAATATTTCTGCATCCTCAGACAATGCTCCCCAAGCTGGCTATTGCAAGGGTGAGCATTTAAGAGATCTTTGACCTAAGGAGGACATGAGATTAACAATCTATCCCAATGTGCATGAATTATTCTCCTCGGTACTATCAGAAATCAGATGGCATCCTAGAGCAGGGGTCAGCAGATCTTTTTTGTAAAGGGTTAGATAGTAAATATTTTGGATTTTCTGTACCATACATCTCCATTGCAACTGCCCATCTGCTGCTGTAGCACAGAAACAGCCATGCACAATACGTTAATGAATGGATGCGGCTGTGTTCAAGCCAAACGTTATGTACAAAACCAGGAGTCAAGCGAGATCTGATCAGTGGGCCAGAGTGTGCGGACCCCAGTTCTGGGTCAGTGTTCACAGCTGAATGAGTCATGAGGCCTTAAGTTCCAGTTCTCATTGTACTACTTTCTACCTGGGTGAACTTGGGTTCGTCCTTTTATTTATATGGGCCACTGTATTAGTCAAGGTTCTCCAGAAAAACAGAACCAACAGCATGTGTATACAATGTGCCCATATATACTGATAGATATAGATCTAGATATCGATATTGATACCTAGATCTATATCCATATCTATATAAAGATAGAGAAAGAGAGAGAGATTTTAAACAACTGGTTCACACAATAATAGAGGCTTGGTAAATTCAAAATCTGCAGGTTAGGCTGTCTAGAGACTCTCGGAAGAGTTGCAGTTCAATTTCTGTAAGTCTTCTGGCAGAATTCCTTTTTGCGACAGGGAGGTCAGTCTTTATTTTATTAAGAGCTTCACCTGATTGGATGAGGCCCATGCATATTATGGAGGATAACCTGCTTTACTCAAAGTCCGCCACAAATTTAATTATGAATTTCATCCAAAAACACCATCACAGGGACTACCCTGGTGGCACAGTGGTTAAGAATCCGCCTGCCAATGCAGGGGACACGGGTTTGAGCCCTGGTCTGGGAAGATCTCACATGCCGTGGAGCAACTAAGCCCATGCACCACAGCTACTGAGCCCGTGCACCTAGCGCCCATGCTCTGCAACAAGAGAAGCCACCGCAATGAGAAGCCCGCACACCACAACAAAGAGTAGCCCTCGCTTGCTGCAAATAGAGAGAGCCCACGTGCAGCAACGAAGACCCAATGCAGCCAAAAATATAAATAAATAAAACATAAAAATTTTAAAAAACACCATCACAGAAATATCCAGAATAATATTTGACCAAATAACTGGGCATGGTGGCCCAGACAAATTGACATGGAAAATTCACCACCTAAGCCTTAGTTTTGTCACCTGTTACTGAGAAATATGACTTATCTGAACTATTTTGATACCTAGAAGATACCTTCTAGAGGTAACACCCTCAGTATTTTACATGGTAGGCAGTAGAGGGAATGAGCCCATTTGCCCAGTCATATGACACCTAAAGGATAAACTTCTGTCTTCTCTCTCCAACCCACAAGGATGAATGCCAAAAATACATCACTTATATCTGCTTTAGCTAACATAGGATAGGTCTGGAACAGACCTATGCTCCCAGTAAGTCTCATGAAATGCTGTTTCATTAAGGAGAGACTTTACTTGCTAAGATTAGAAGAAAAAGAGGGTGGTGGATGATAACTGCCCAAGGATATAAGCTCATGCAAGGAAGCAGGAGAGAGAATGGGTATCCGAAGATGTGCACTCTGAGCGAACACTAATTCCACAGCATCAGGTTATAATTCAGGGAGCCCAACCGCTGGGGTTTTTTTCCCCTTCTTCTTTTCCCCCAAAGAGGGACAAGCATACTGACAAAGGAAGAGCATCAGTCACCACAGATAAATTGCTTTTTAGAGGTGATCTCGCAAATGATTTGGCTCAGTGTAGACTATGATTTGGCCCCCAAAACCATAAGCTAGAGCATTTCATTCCAGGTCCCTCCTCAAATATCCATGATAGGTAAAACTTTGGCATCAGTAGGTCTTGAAATCTCCCCAGGTGATTATAATATGCAACCAGGGCTGAGAATCTGGAGATGTAGAGCAAATTTAAATTGAACTTTAGTTAAACAGTAAAACAAGCTCTGACTCTACTGGCTGGAGCTAGACAAGGGATATGGATTTAGTGGGATGAGAAGATAAAGGACACCAGGGAGTAAATCAAATGCTTTACACCTGTGCTTAGCTAATTGTTACTCAGATAATTCAGACAATCTTACAGAACCTGAACCCTGAAATGCCTTAGTTCTGTTTAAAAAAAAGTAACTCTTCAAGTAACTGAACTCTGAGAATCATGCCAATCATAAAGAAAAAAAAGAAATCTTATTTTTTGAATTAGTTGATTTCATATATACTGTTTCACTTTCATGATATTAACTAGTTATCTTTCTTTCCATTTTATGTTTGAGGAAAGTAAGGCTTTAAAGTCTCAGTAATTTTCTCAAGGTCACTTGTTAAGGGTGTGGTAGGCAGCATAATGGCTCCTAAAAATGCCCTCACCCTAAACCCTAGAACCCAATAATATGTTACCTTACATGGTAAAGAGGACTTTGCAGATATGACTGAAGTTATAGGCCTTGAGATAGAAAGATTATCCTGGATTACCTCATGGAACAAATCTAATTGCATGAGTCCTTAAAAGCAGAAAACCATTCCCAAGTGTAGAAAGAGAAAGAGAGAGATGTCCTAATAGAAGCAGAATCAGAGAGATGCAACATTTTGGGTTTTGTAGGTGGAGAAAGGGGACTCTGAGTCAAGGACTACAAGTGACCGCTGGAAGTGGATAAAGTCCAGGGAACAGAAACACCCCTAAGAGCCTCCAGAAAAGAATGTAGCTCTGCCAACACTTTTTTTTCTTTTTTAACCATCTTTATTGGAGTATAATTGCTTTACAATGGCGTGTTAGTTTCTGCTTCATAACAAAGTGAATCAGCTATACATATACATATATCCCCATATCTCCTCCCTCTTGCATCTCCCTCCCACCCTCCCTTCCCTATCCCACACATCTAGGTGGACACAAAGCACAGAGCTGATCTCCCTGTGCTTTGTGGCTGCTTCCCACTAGCTAGCTCTTTTACATTTGGCAGTGTATATATGTCCATGCCACTCTCTCACTTCATCCCAGATTACCCTTCCCTGTCCCTGTGTCCTCAAGTCCACTCTCTATGGCTGCGTCTTTATTCCTGCCCTGCCCCTAGGTTCTTCATAACCATTTTTTCTTGTTTTTTAGATTCCATATATATGTGTTAGCATATGGTATTTGTTTTTCTCTTTCTGACTTACTTCACTCTGTATGATAGTCTCAAGGTCGATCCACCTCACTACAAATAACTCAATTTCATTTCTTTTTATGGCTGAGTAATATTCCATTGTATATATGTGCCACATCTTTATCCATTCATCTGTCGATCCTGCCAACACTTTTACTTTACTCAATTGAGGCCAATGTCAGACTTGTAAGGTAATAAATTTACGTTGCTTTGAGTCACTAAATTTGGGATAATTTGTATAAAAGCAATAAAAAAAATACAGAGGTCCTACAAGAGCCAGGCTATATATTTATACTTAAGTATTTCTGAAATGAATTTAACCTTGTGATTGACAGCAGCAGCAGCAGCAGCTTCCAAGGGATCCCACCACACACCTGAGGCAAAAGGAGCCTAATACAAAGCAGTGACAGCAGCAGGTCACTGCCCCACACTTGGGGTAGAGGGGGACTTGATCTACTGTAGCAGCAGCATAGCCTGAATGGGAACCCATCCTCCTGTGGCACTAGTCCCATCAACATTAGTCTAATCTGCTAGCATCTGCTGTGCCAACAGGCCCAACATATACAAACCCTCCAACTCAGTAGCATTAAGTGAGCCAGGCTCAGTGTTTCCTGAAACTCATATCCAGTTGCACTGGAAATCCAAGATATCACCTACTGTTATGAAAACATAAACAATAACAGAAGACTGGGAACTTCAGAAAGAAAAGGGGAACAATGGAATGCATGAAAACAAATGGGGTAAATATAAGAGACTATCATTAGCCTCATGAGTTTCTTAACTTCTATATGATGGTCAAAGCAAAAATGATGACAACCATCTGATGGGGTTCTCAATGTAGAGAAAGGAAATACTACAGAAAATCATACTTCAAAACTGGGGAATATTAAGAGACCTAAATGGAAGTAAAATTTTGAAACTTCACTTGAAGTAATGAAACACTGATTCCAGTAGGCTATGATAAGTTACATATGTATACTGTAATGCCAAAAGCAACCACTAAGAAAACTATACAAACAGTATACACAAATGATTACAAATGAATTAAATTAAAATGGACTTATTAAAAAATGTTTAAGTAACCCACAGGAAGGAAAAATAAGGGAAACACAGGATTGAGAAACTAAGGTAAAAGACAAAACAAAAAATAACATGGTAGACCAAATCTTTGACATGGCAATAATTACATTAATGGTAAATGATCCAAATAACCAAGTCAAAGACAGAGATTGGAAGAGTAGATTAAAAAATCGCAAGCATGATCCAACTATATACTGTCTATAAGAAGCTTACTTTAAACATCATGATATAGGTAGTTCAAAGTAAAAGGATGAAAATGATATATCATGTGAACATTAATCAGAAAAAGCAGGAATGGCTATATTAATATCAGATAAAGTAGACGTCAGCGCAAAGGAAATTATTAGGGGCAAAGAGGGTCATTACATAAAGATAACAGGAATAATCCACCTAGATGACCTAGTGATACTAAATGTGTGCGCACCAAACAACAGAACTTCAAAATGCATGAAGCAAACACTGAAAAAGGTAAAAGGAGAAAGTTTTAAATCCACAATTATTATTTGAGACTTCAACACAGCAATTTATACAACTACCAGAGAGAAAAATCAGCAAGGATATGGAAGAACTGAAAACATCATCAATCAACAGGATATAACTGACATTTAAAGAACACACTCAGTAAGAGCAGAATACATATTGAAGTGTCCATGCAACATTCACTCATATACCATATACTGGGCGATAAAAAAACATTAGCAGATTTAAAAGAATTAAAATCACAGGGAGTATGTTCTCTAGCCATAATGGAATTAGACTAGAAATGAATAAGAGAAAGACAACAGGAAAATCTTCAATCACATGAAAACTAAACATCACACTTCCAAATAACTCATGGGTAAAAAAGACAGCATCAAGGAAAAAATTTTTAAATGCATAGAATAAAATAAAATGGAGATATAACAGATCAAAGTTTGCGGAATGAAGTGAAAGCAATGCTGAAAGGGAAGTTTATAGCACTAAATTGGGAAAGAAAATATTTCAAAGCAATAATCTAATTTTCTATATTAAAATAGTAAAAAAGGAAGAGGAAAAAACACTAAACAAGCAGAAAGAAGGAAATAATAAAGATGAAACAGAAATCCATGAAACTGAAAACAGGAAAATAGGGGGGAAAATCAATGAAACAAAAGGCTGGTTCTTTGAAATAAACAATCTAACCAATAAAGATCTAGAAAGACTGATAAAGATAAACAGAGAGATGGCACAAATCACAGATATCAGAAGTGCAACCAGGGATACCATGACATATCCTGCAGGTTAATGAGGGACAAGTTACTATGAACAAGTCTACACTATAAATTCAAAAATGTAGATGAAATGGGCCAATGTTTCTACACCCAAAACTACCAAAACTCAGCCAAGATGAAATAGATAATCTCAATTTTCCTGTAACCATTAGAAACACTGGTTTTTCATTTAAAAACTCCCAAAAGAAATATTCAGGCTTAGATGTTTCACTTTTACCCAAGACTTAAAGAATTAACACCAATTTTACATGATTTGATAAGAAATAGAAGTAGAGGGAACAGTTTCTAATTAATTTTATGAAGCCAGTATTACCTTGATACCAAAACCAGACAGGGATAGTATAGAAAGAAGAAACCTACAGACCAATATTTTTTATGAAATTGGCTGAAAAACCCTCAGCCAAATATTAGCAAATTAAATCCAGAAATATATGAAAAGAATAATATACCATGACCAAGTGGGATTTATTCCAGTTATGCAAAGTTGGTTAAATATTTGAAAATTAAACAGTGTAATCCACCATATCCAATAGATTAAGGGGGAAAAGTCATGTGATCCTATCCATTAATGCAGAGAAAGCATTTGACAAAATCCAATCCCATTCATGATTTTAAAGAAAGAAGAAAAAAAACTCCAAGCAAACTAGGAATGGAAAAGGAACATACTGAAACTCATAAAGATGATCTACAAACAACCTATACCGACATGATATTTAACTGTGAAAGACTGGATGCTTTCTCTGTAAGATCAGAAACAAGGCACCGATATCTGCTCTCACCACTTTTATTAAATATATCACTGGAGGTTCTAGTAAGAAAATAAAGCAAAAATAAATAAATACATAAATTTAAAAGTTAAATTTTTAAAAAGTTTATTTAAAAGATAAAAGGACTATTCCTACTACGTTGCATAGGAAGGAACATATCCTACTGAATGTTGAATAGCAATATATCCTATTATACTGAATAAGGAAAAGTAAAACTGTCTGTATCTGAAGATGAGATGATAATCTAAATGGAGAAAATACCAAGGAATCCACAAAAAGCTTGAGAAATAATATTAGTTTGTAAATGATTTAGAGTACAAGATCACCACAATTTTATCAAATTATATATTAATAACAAATGTGTAGAAGCTTAAATAAAAATATGTGATGCCATTTACAACTGACCTAAATAAATACTTAAATATAAGCCCAATAAGACATTTATAGGACCTCTATACTGAAAATTACAAAATGCTGATGAAGAAAAATTTTTAAGTCCCAAACAAATAGGGAGACATACCTTGTTCATGGATTAGAAAACACAACATGATAAAGATGTCAATTCTCCCCAAGTTAAGAGGCTTAACACAATTACTCTTAAAATGCCCTCAAGGTTTTTGTGGATATAGACAAGCTTATTCTAAGATTTATATGGTAAGAAGAGGCTGAAGAATAGCTAAAACAACTTGTAAAGGAAGATGAAAATGGGAGGAATTAATCTACCCAATTTCAAGAGTTTGCAGTAATGATGGAGGGTAGATACATAGATCAATGGAATGGAATAGAGAACCCAGAAATAGACTGACATCAATACATATAACTTGTTTTTGACAGCAGTGCAAAAGCTATCAAGGAAGAATAGACTTTTCAAAAAATGGTACTGAAACAGTTGGACATCCCTCGACAAAAACAAACAAACAAAAAATGAACCTTAACCTCCACACCTTACACAAAAATTAAATCAAAGTGGATCATAATCTTAAATGTAAAAGCAGGACATTTTTAGAAAAAAAATAGGAGAAAATGTTTGGCATCTAGAACTAGGGGAATAATTCTTAGACTTGACACCAAAAGTATGATCAATAAGGGCAAAAACTGATAAATTGGATCTCATCAAAATGAGTTAAAAATGCTTCATAGAAGATCCTTTTAAGTGGATGAAAACTCAAATTACACAGTAGGAAAACATATTTGAAAATCCCATATGAGACAAATGACTTGTATCTATAATATACAAAGAACTCTCCAAACAACTTAAAAAAATCCAACTAGAAAATAGGCAGAAGACAGGAACAGACATTTCATGGAAGAGAATATACACACGGCAAAGGAGCACATGAAAAGATGCTCAGCAGCATTAGCCATTAGGGAAATGCCAATTAAGACCATAATGAGATGTCAGAGAGTAACTAAAATTAAAGTATAGTGACAACATCAAATGCTGGCGAGTACATAGAAAAATTATATCACATCACTGGTGGGAAAATAAAATGGTTTAGCCACTCTGATCAACAGCTTGACAGTCTCTTTTAATCCTAAAAGTAGATTCACCCTACAACGCAGTAATTGTACTCTTGAGCATTTATCCAAAAGAAACAAAAACTTAATTAAGTTCCCACAGAAACTTACACATAAATGTTCATAGCAGTTTTATTTATAATAGCCAAAAACTGGCAACTACCCAAATGTCTTTCAGTGGATGAATGTTGAAACAAATTGTGATAAAATCTTATGATAGAATACTACCGAGCAACAGAAAGGAACAAATTATTAATATACGCAAAAATTGAAATGAACTTCAAGGGAATGATGCCGAGGGAAAAATTTTGAAAAGCCGATCTCCGAAGATTAAGTAATTCATGATTATGTTTACATATTATTCTTAAAATAACAAAACTGTGGAGATGGAGAACAGATTAGAAGTTGCCAAGGGTTAGAGTGGGGGTAGAAGGTACAGCGGGGGAACTCTGTGAGGTTTTTGTGGTTCCAGTACAAATAATACAGCAATCTTGGTTTTAATCCCTAAAGATTTCTAAAAGCAATTCCTAATAAGAGGTGTCCAGATATTTAGCAATGGCAGATTAGAGGTATAGCTCCCCAACAGAACAACTTCAAAAGAGAACATACTAATTCAATGCATATGTTAATTTCAAAAAAAGGCCTGTCACAATACTTAAATGGTATATATCTTAACTATATTATTCTAAGTATCCAGCTATACCAGATGGACTAGCAAGATTTTCTGTACATTCAACCTTATTTAAGACAGTAAATCTTATAATAAGACAGTTAGAAAAAGAAAAAAAAAAACAAACCTCAACTACAGTTGGATATTCTCATAGGAAGATGAGGTGAAAATATGCAGCAGCGGTTCAAAAGCTTAAGCAGTGGCACCTAAATTTGGTTGTGCATTAGAATCATCTGAAGCACTTTTTAAAAACCCTCACACTGACGGTTGGTCATCGTAGACCAATAAAATCATTTTAAATCTCCTCAGACGATGCCAATGTCTAGCCAGAACTGAGAACCAGCGGACTAAGCAGAAGGGGATGTTTCTACAAAGATCTCTTAACAATAAGTCCTTTCACCCAATCAGATTTACCTCCCCGCAAAGGGCTAAAGAATGCTAGTGTTGTCCATACTTGCTTAGCTTTAATTAGCACTTGTGACTTGCCCAAAACCTAGATCATGTTTCCCCTAAATTTCATGTTATTCCCTACGTTTTTCAAACCCAGGGCTAAGGGGTTTGCCAGGATGAGATTTTAAGTGCTCACACAGGGCAAGTCCCTGGCAAACCAGGACAGCGGTCCCTCTACATTGAAACGTAAAGCATCCTAAATAACCCT
Organism: Leucopleurus acutus; assembly: GCF_964270905.1. Lineage (NCBI taxonomy): Eukaryota > Metazoa > Chordata > Mammalia > Artiodactyla > Delphinidae > Leucopleurus > Leucopleurus acutus. The sequence continues at coordinate 84,963 of NW_028138830.1, read as the reverse complement.
GCCACTGCTCCCAGATCCTAGTCTGTGCCAACCAGTGGAGAAAAGGCATTCTCCATTACCACCACGGCAAATGCTGCTGTACTTGCCTTGGCTGGTCCCTATCTTTTCCAGGCACCACTCCCCTTCACCTGCTGGTGGATGCTTTGGCCAGCTGACAATGCAGATATTTTCAAACTTTAAGGTGAATAAAAATCATCTGGAGGGCCTGTTATAACAGAGATCACTGAGCCCCACCAGAGTTGCTGATTGCATAGGGCTGGGACAGGGCCCTAAAACTTGAATATCTGACACATTATCAGGGGACGCTGGTAAAACTGGTCAGGTTGTTACCGAATGCAGGTTCGTGTGTCTGAAGCACAGTGAGGCCAAACAAACCTAAAGGTTGGAGTCTGGAGTAGAGAAAGGTTTATTGCAGGATCGAGCAAGGAGAGGGGTGGCCCGAGTTCCAAAACACCCTGAAATCTCCAAAGGATTTCAGCAAAGCATGTTTAAAGGCCAGGTGAGGGAGGGACGTCCCAGGGAATGTGATCAGCTCGTGCACAATCCTCTGATTGGTTGATGTGGAGGCCACAGGGCAGGTAACATTATCCATCCTTAGGTGCCAGAAGGTCTGGGGGCTACGTGCTCATGATCATCAAGGAGTTAATTTCTTCCCTTGGGTGGTGGTTTTTAGCATCTGAAAACTCAAGAAATATGCCTGAGATACTATTATCTGAGTACTTCAGAGAGGAACTACAGCAGAGGATATGGGGGATGGGTCTGTCCTAGGAAGGCCCCATAGGGTACTGCTTGGTTACAAGGTGACCATACTTTGAGAACCACTGCTCTAGTGGCTTGGAATGTTCAGAAAGTAATGGAAGAATCCCTTCCCAGGTCTAGATTCTAGTATCGCCAGCTATTTTGGCGGGGGGAAGGGTAAGTTTTGTCCTTGCTTGGACTTCTGGTTCATTTATATCAAAGCCTATTTGAGGCAGTGCGCTCGGCAGTCCTGCAGTTCTGTCTTTTGCTTCAACAGTGTTTGGAATGAACAGACCCAGGGACGCTCCTCGCTCCAGCCCCCGACCACCCTCCAACCTTTCTTCCTGTCGCAACCTTTGGAATCAGCCACTCAGCTATCCTCAGCCTCCAGGACAGGCCAACACCGTTTTTTGAGCTTAGCTCCTTATCACTGATCAACCACGAGTTCCCAGGTGCGTCAGAATTATTCCATCGAGGTGGAGGCCGCCGTCCACCGCCTGTTCAACATGCATCTGGGGACACTTACCTCTCTCTGAGCTTCTATTTCGACAGCAACGATGGGACTCTGGACAGTGTGGGCCACATTTTTCGCCAACTGGCTGAGGAGAAGTGTGAGGGCGCGCAGCGTCTCTTGAAAATGCAAAACCAGTGCTGTGGCCGCGCCCTCTTCCAGGATGCGCGGAAGCCTTCTCAAGATGAGTGGGGTAAAACCCAGGACGCTGTGGAAGCCGCCATTCTTAGGGAGAAGAGCCTGCACCAGGCACTATCAGATCTGCGCGCCCTGGCTTCCGCCCGCGCAGACTCCCACCTCTGTGACTTCCTGGAGAGCCGCTTCCTGGAGGAGCAGGTGAAACTCATCAAGAAGATGGGCGACCACCTGACCAACCTCCGCAGGCTGGCTGGTCCGCAGGCTGTGCTGGGCGAGTATCTCTTTGAAAGGCTCACCCTCGAGCACAAACAGGAGTCTCTGAAGTCCAGCGGCCTCTGAGGAGCCCCTCTGGCATCAGAGCTTCTGCCTGAAGCCCTGCTCTGCAGCTACTAGGCAGCTCTGTAACCGCCCTGGAGCCCTCTCCCAAGCCTTGGACCAAATGGAAACAATAACGCTTTTTGCAGAAGGAAAAAAAAAAAAGCCTATTTGAAACACAAACAGAATAAAGAGGAAAAAAAGAAATATATATATATATATTCATGTTTTTTTTCCTTTTTTTAAAAATTTATTTTACTGAAGTATAGTTGATATACAATGTTTAGTTTATGCTGTACAACAAAGTGATTCAGTTACACGTATATATAATTTTTCATATTCTTTTCCATTATGGTTAATTACAGGACATTGACTATAGTTCCCTGTACTATACAGTAGGACCTTGTTGTTTATCCATCATATATATAATAGGTTACCTCTGCTAATCCCAAACTCCCAATCCATCACTCCCCCACCTCCCCCTTCCCCTCGGGAACCACAAGTTTGTGTGCTATGTCTGTGAGTCTGTTTCTGTTTCATGGATAAGTTCATTTGTATCATATTCTAGATTCCACATATAAGTGATATCATATGGTATTTGTCTTTCTCCTTCTCACTTACTTCATTTAGTATAATAGTCTCTAGGTCCAGCCATGTTGCTGCAAATGGCATTATTTCATTCTTTTTTATAGCTGAGTAGTATTCCATTTTATATATATCACATCTTTATCCATTCATCTGTGAGTGGACATTTAGGTTGTTTTCATGTCTTGGCTATTATAAATAGTGCTGCTGTGAACATAGGGGTGCATGTATGTTTTCGAATTATAGTTTTGTCCAGATATATGCCCAGGAGTAAGATTGCTGGATCATATGGTAGCTCTACTTTTAGCTTTTTGAGGAACTGCCATAGTGTTTTCCATAGTGGTTGCACCGATTTACATCCCCACCAACAGTGTAGAAGTCAGTCAGAAAGAGCGAGACAAATACCGTATGCTAACACATATATATGGAATTTAAGGAAAAAAAATGTCATGAAGAACCTAGGGGTAAAACAGGAATAAAGACACAGACTTACTAGAGAACGGACTTGAGGATATGGGGAGGGGGAAGGGTAAACTGTGACAAAGCGTGAGAGAGGCATGGACATATATTCATGCTCTTTTAACATATGAATTGCCCCACTTTATCTGTGTGAAATAAGTTTGTTCCCGTTATTGGGCTGCTTCTCAAGCTTTGCTGCTCATTTGAATTACCTAAAGAGCTTTTAAGAAAAACATTGGTGTCTGGGTCCCAGCCCCAGAGATTTTGATTCAGTAGGTCTAGGGAGGAGCCTGGGCACAGGGAGGTCTCAGAGTTCCCCAGGTGATTCTAATGTGCAGCAACTTTGGGAACCACCTCTTGGCTTCAATCCAGCTAGTGATCAGATATTAAATCTAAGACACATGGGCTAGTGCGTGAGCTCTAGGAAGATTCGTGCCAGGGAAAATGATCCATAGTTGTGTTACTTCTCTGAAATGGACTGAAATTTCCAATTAGCATGAACAGGGGAGGGTGAATGGGTGAATGCAATAAGGTGTATCATTTACGTATTGCCCTATGTGTATGGCTAGAAGCTTTTGCAACTGAGGTCTGCCCTACTTTTCATGCTAATGGTAATGCTTGTCCTCCTAATGCAGCTGTAAACTTTATAAGCCCATAGGTAGACAGCATCACAAAATACTTACCCCTCCCCACTGGCCCACTCTCAAGCTTCTCTCCCCTTCCCCAATACACAAATGTACATCAATGCTCTTGAGACCACTATCAACATATTGACCTTCAATTCTTCTACTTTGCAGCTTCCCTCTTATCAGGAGATGTCAGCATTTAGTGCAAGGACAAATGCTTGCCTCTTGGTGAGTAATGTAGGCAATGCCTCCAAGAGACAAATAGACCTTAGGGAGGGGGAAAAAGTCTTTCAAAAAGGTTGATGCCCAGAGGAGGCATTTTCAGTCATCTCAGCTTAGAGGTCAAATATCCAAAATTAAAAAGGTTAAAAAAAAGGAAAAGAAGAAAGCAAGGAAGAAAAGAAGGAAACAATTTTCTTATCTCATATAATAAGGCAGTTTTCCTTAAAAAAAAAAAAGACTTAAGCCATAAATTCTCTTTCCTAATCAAAATGTGCTTTTCGGTCTTTAGACTATTCCTCTTATATCCTGTATTATTCATGACGTTTAGTTCTTGAAATAGCACATGGCTGAAAACAGAAGCTAACCTCTTGTCCACTATGAATTAAATCTTCTTTTCTTAGGACCTGTCTACAGTGTACAATTTGGGGTTTGCCAACATAATTATTTTCTCTGAAATAAGTTACAGCATTTTGCCTTTTCAATATATAGTTATACAATATATTGTTAACACAACATAGTTAATATAGTCAATATAGTAAATACAACTATAACACACGTGATATGATGCCACTTTGGTGATTTTCTTCATCCATGTAATTCTGAAATTTGACAGTATAGTTTTCATATTCTAATGAGCTGAGTATTACCTTTGCAAGGATAGAAAAATAAAATAAATTCATAATATTCTTGTGTGGTTTGCCCCTGGGGTGGATTACCATAATGGGGGGATATTTGAGCCTTTCCCCAAGTCATTAAAAAACCTCCAGCGAGCAGCCCCTTGTCCTTTCCAGGGAGTGGGGGGAAAGGATCTTTAATCATAATAATCCTGGGGGGAGAAATCTCAGAAATAAGACATCTGCTTCTGTGCCTTGTTGTTTTGCAGAATAGCAATGATTGCTTTAGCAGCTTCTATTGCCATGTGTGTACAATAAGTAAATGAACATAAAATTGAATGAACGCATAAAAGAAGGATAAGCCCACCCAGCTTAACAAATCCACTCTCTCACCTGCTGTGCCCTGAAACATGAAAGAAAGAATCACGGGATCATAAGGATTAATAAAATAACAGTCTCTGTTAACAATATTGACAGGAGGTATAAGGATAATTTGTCTGATGTGGGACCAACAGCTTAACTGCTTAATCCTGTTTTTTTTTTTTTAAGGGCAACTCATTCATTTGTTGTTTAAAGATTGCAAGACAACTTCTGAATTTCTGTAGCACAGTTTAAATGTTTTACTTTTTTGATAAATCAGAGTATAATAGAAAAAACAATTAGTTTCCAGTAATATCTATATCTCTATTCAGAATTAAGTCTTCCACAGACATGTAACCTGGAAACAAAAGCCTGTTACAATAAGCAAAGCTTCAACAGAGCTGCTACTTTTCGGGCCAGGGAAAGGTTCATCCCTATAGGAGGAGGATGTGCTATGTAAAATGGCTGCAAGGTCACAGCCTTGAGGGCGCTGGAAGTCTATTATCCTATCCCACATTAAGTAGTTTGGTGAACTTCAAACGTCCGTTCATCTGCAACCAAGCTGGCAAACTTTAACTGATATCTCAAGCAGGTAAAAAATAAATTAAAAGAAATCCTTACACTGATGTTCCTTGATTCACACTGTTAAATGGTTCATTAACATGTAATTCTGGCTAAGAATTACATTTGAGACTCCTTGCTCAGATTTTGGTTAACAGTACAAATCTTTCAGAAATTCAAGTTCTTATTAATCAATAATTTGTCAGCTAGGCTACATTCAGGCATCAGCTGCAACTACAGAATAGGTGCACTGCCTCAGTGCTTTGGAAAGACATAATCTAGAACACTACTAGCAGACAAAATATCTGTTACTAGACAGCACAGGTGCAGTACAGCAAGACAAAAACACATATTCATGTGTGCCGCGGACCAGCCGGAGAAAGAGGATTTCACCGCCCAGGGTCAGAAGGGAAGGGGTAAGGAACTGAAGTGGCACCGACGAATAGGGTCAGAAGGACCAAGACAACTGATGGTTGCAAGGCAAATTTTATTGCTCTACAGTTGCAGATTATCTAGACTAGAAATCGGAAGGTTGCCAGATGGTGGTTTACATTATCTACAGACTGTCTCGGCTCAAGGTTAACTTCCCTGGGAGAAAACCCATAAACCCAGAAGCATCAGAAATAACCTGCATGTGCAGGGGGAAGACAGCTTTGCTTGTCTCATTTTACATTCTTTCTGATCTCTGGGCCCTGGTGATTTATCTCCCATGGAATGGAACAAGGAGGGGAACAAGTAGGGACAGTCCCTTCGAGCAGCGACGGCATGCCTAGCATGTCCTTACATGCTCTCAAGGCTGACTGCTTCCCACAGGTCCCCCTTTTTTATTTTTTAACTTTTGCTGCAAAATAATTCCATGAAGTTTAGTGCCGAGAGTAGTGTACTGTTGCATGAGGATACGAAACAGACATGAGAAGATTATTATCAATAATAGGCAAATTATGGCCACGGTAATAAATCCTGACAACCTTCCAGTAATCCAAGACTGAGGGTTTAACCACTTTAAATGATCCAGTAAAGTTTGAATTACATCTTCTGGTGAAACATCATCAAGATGTGTATTTTGTATACCCTGAATTTCAGCATTTAATTTCTTAAGATCAAGACTAATATTATTATCTGATCAAACACTCAGCAGATGCATTTTTACTTTTTCCCATTCCCAAATAGTCACTGTACTTTTAAGGAGTAACACACATCCATGTATACTTTGCATGACAAGCTAAACGCATCCTCAATTTTAATGCTTCTATCTGATCTCCAATCCCCAAAATTGCGTTTTTGAATTCATCTAACTTGTTATTAATCTGTAAATCTATGTGACTTTGTAAAGATAAAGCAAGACTGGTATGTTGAGATAACTGATTAGCAAAGTGAGCATGATGAATACTCTGTGAAAGAGCAAGACTGGCAGTAGCCACAGTAGCAGACAGAGCAGCCGAGGCAAGTAAACTTACTATTAGCCACCCAAGAAAGCGTCTCCTTCTCTGCAAGGCTTTAGAGAGTTCCACCCATGCCTGTACTCCAGTATCTTCATACCAAGGTTCTCTCAGATGTACAGGCACCATAACATACATGGGTTGTTTTAGTATAAGCACAGATTGTGTTCCTGCAGAAGGGAACATACAACTGCTAAAAATACAACTAACACAGCTAATATTATATCCTCCTTTGGAAGAATTACCAATGTTAATAGAACCAAACAAAAGTGTATACGGAGGAGCAACACAAGTTATAACAGGTGTATTGGAATAAGTTAGAGCTAGTTTCCATATATCCCAGTTCTTTTGAAATGTGATAAACCTATCTATGATGGGAAAAGAAGAGATAAGAATTGACAGCTTGGTATAATCTATAGTAGACCATATTTGGTTATTATTCCAAGATGCATTGCAACGTTCAAAATTGGATGCAGGAAAGTTAACGGTCATAAGGGGAGGCAATTGATTTTCTGATTTTCTGTTAAGCATAGTAACCTTATGTCCAGCTATAAGTATCCCTTGTCCTCCAAGTAAACGCTTCATACAGAAATAATTTCCTGAATCTTCACCTGTAACCTTGGCTATAGTAATAGCGGAATCCCTAAGTGGTGAGCCGTATGAGATTTGACCTCTAATATTAATAGCTTGCCCATTTTATACCAAATGATGGTATCCTTAAGATCCTCTCGTCGGCTGGTAGCCTGGCATGTAAGAGTAATGTTGGTTCCTGTAAAACGAAGGATGCCTGGAGAGCCTGACAAACTAATTGATTGATCCGTTCCCTCATAAACATCTGTATGCTCATAACTAATAGCCTTTACACATCCAGTTTCCAGATTCAATGGGCTAAGACAGATAGGATGGGTACTAAACCAGTTAGTATAATTTACAGACATATTGATTTGTTTTATATTCCCAATAAGAGGCCCATAAACAGTTATCATTGTAAAATACAGGAAACTCTGCTTCAGACCAAGATATGGGTTGTAATAGTGGAGGATCAGGTACATAGGCCCAGTAAGTTGCTACATTAACAGAGGGAACATATGAAATGGTTGCCAACATAGCCAAAAATAAAGTTACAGGTGTAACAGGATTATTCTGTTGTTTCACTGACTCTTGAGCTCGTGAAACCAGTTGTTTAATTTGTCCCCAAGTTGGAACATCACTCCTTTGAGTCGTCCTGGCAAGTGGTCTCCTCTTCTTCTTCTTTTTCTCAATCAACACTGTCAAATTTTCGGGAAAGGTGCAGAGCTTCTTCATCTTCTGAACTAGGTGAGCTGTGGCGAGCCATCTATTTGCTTGACTAAGCGCTCAGGAAGCCAGCGAGGTCCAGGCGCTGATCTGGGAAAGATACACACGTGACCACGTCCCCAAATCAACACAGGATCAGAACCATGCCAAGTGCTGGTTAACGGATCTTTCCAGAGGACCTCCGGAGATTGAGAGGCCAATCTTGGCTCAGCCACCAACCTTCCCCCTGCAGAGCAGCCAAATTTGTCAACAGTGAGAACATTTAAAATAAACAGAGCATGATTTATAAGGTTATGTGGCGTTGTTCTATACAATTCCCCCCTGTTTATTTTTTCAATAGTTAGCTTTAAAGATCTATTTGCACGTTCTATAATACCTTGTCCTTGAGGGGTATATGGAATGCCTGTAATATGGGTAATTTTGTAATGAATTACAAAATGTTGCAAAAGCAGCGGGCCCATTATCTGTTTTAATAATTTTGGGAAGGTTCATGAAAGCAAAACAGTGTAATAAATGAGTGATAACATGTTCAGTAGCTTCTCCGGTCTGTGCTGTAGCACAGAGGAAACCAGAATAAGTATCGATAGTGACATGAACAAACTGTAATTTCCCAAAAGACGGGATATGAGTAACATCCATTTGCCATAAATGTCTAGGTAATAATCCACGAGGATTAACAACATAATGTGGAACAGGAAGGTGAGGTAAGCATTGTGCGCATTGCTTAACAATTTGTGGGGCGGCTTCACCAGTAAGGGAAAATTGTGTGTGTAATGTAGCCGCTGACTGACGGTGTAAAGCGTGCAACTGCTGTGCTGCTTGTGAAGCAGTTTGATCATAACTTACCATAATATGAGGGTGTCCAGGACATGGACCATGAGTATCAAGAGTATGAAGATAATGAATGTAGTATATTAGCCATTCTTGACAGCATGACGAACGGAAAGGAGGAGTACGGTAAATTGGGACATGTCCTGCTTTAGGGAAAAGAGATTGACGAGGAGGAGTAACTTCAACTCTATTCTTGGGAGGAAAATGTACAGGATAAAGATCACGTTTAGATCGAGTTAAAACATCTGCATTCGCATTAAGTTTAGTCAATGGACCAGGCAAGTTAGAATGAGCACGGATATACAGACCTGCAACAGGACCATCATGGGAACGAATAAGCTGTTGAAGCAAACGAAAAGAGGATGGTAATTCAGGGTCATTAGTATGTCCTATGCGCGCAGTCTCTAGAAGAAATCACAAGCTAATAAGATATTTACTATCAGAAAACAAATTAAAAGATATAGAAGGCAAATGTTTAAAAGACATAATGACAGCATACAGTTCAACACGTTGAGCTGAAGTCAAGGAAGTTTCTTTAATGAGGTTTGTTCCGTCGTCAATGATTACAGTAGCCACTCCTGAAGAAGAACCATCCGTAAAAACCAAAGGTACATGAGGAACAGGCTGTTGCCTAATTATAGAAGGAAAGATATGAGTTAAGTTTGCTGAATTGGATCAATTTATCAGCAGGGTAATGGCATTCCAAGGTACCTGAAAATCCTGCAAGAGCAAGACCCCATTCATTACTATGTTGAAAAAGCCAATTTTGTGGACTAACTGAATAAGGGATAATAATTTGAGAAGGTTCTATACTTATAGGTTGTAAGCATCTAGTTCTACCTTGCATTATTAAATTACTAAAAAGTTCATAATAAGGGTTAATAACTTTAGAGGGTGTAGATTTCATATGAATCTATTCAATAATTCCAACAGTTTGCCATAAGACGGCAGTAGGCACATGAGGAGTTGGACAAATTATTAAGAAAATTGGAAGGTGAGTATGAATTCTAGTTAATTGTGTAGAACTGATAGATCTATTGACTATTTGTAAAGCTTGAAATCCTTCTGGAGTCATAGAGCGTGAAGAAGGAGGATCTGAGTCACCTTTAAGAATATCAAACAAAGGCTGTAATTGAGCAGTAGTAAGTTTTAAGGAAGGCCTTAGCCAATTAATATCGCCAAGTAATTTTTGAAAAGCATTTAATGTTTTTAAATTATCAACTCGAATTTGCAGTTTTTGAGGCCTAATAGTAGTGTTATCAATATATTTTCCCAAATATAAAAATGGAGATTATCTTTGAATTTTTTTTGAGGCAATGACCAAGCCAAATGATTGTAAGGACTGTTGTAAAAATTGAAAAGCAGTCTCTAATAAAGAAATATTATCAGTGGCTAAAAGTATATCATCCATATAATGTATGAGATATAACGATGGAAACCTTTTTCTCACAGGAGTCAAGGCCTGAGCCACATATTTTTGGCATAATGTAGGACTATTTGCCATGCCCTGAGGCAATACTTTCCACTGAAATCTCCTCATGGGTTCCTTAAAAATTAAGGCAGGCAAGCTAAAAGCAAAATGTTTTCTATCTTCAGGAAACAAAGGAATAGTGAAAAAACAATCTTTTAAATCTATAACTAAAAGATGATAATTGTGTAGTATGGCTGTTGGAGAGGGTAGGCCTGGTTGAAGAGCTCCCATTATTAGCATAGTTTTATTAACAGCTCTTAGATCCTGTAATAACCTATATTTTCCAGGTTTTTTCTTGATAATAAAAATAGGAGTATTCCAAGGACTACTGGAAATTTCTAAATGCCCTAATTGTTTCAGTACTAATTGTTCTGCAGCTTCTCATTTCTCCTTTGTGAGGGGCCATTGGTCCACCCATACAGGGTCATCAGTCAGCCAAGTAATTGGATCAGCAGTGAGTGGAGGAGACTCCAAGGCCCCTAAGAAAAACCCAAACCTTGTCTATCATATTTTATTTTCACATCAATAGGATAGACAGGTCCTTGTTGATTTGTTCCCAGCGCTTTTGTGGGAAGAAATCCTTGATCCAACATCATATTAGAGACTTGAGAGTTTGGACTATAAAGTAATACTCCCATTTCTTTTAATATATCTCGGCCCCAGAGGTTTAAAGGCAGCCCAGGCAAAACATAAGGCTGGAAGTATCCTGAATGGTCCTCACTATCTTGCCATAAAAAAAACTGACTACTTTGCATAGGAGAAGAACTTTGTCCTATTCCGTGAAGTTCTGTAATAGTAGGACTAATGGGCTAACGTTTAGGCCAGTGTATCTGCGTCATAACAGAGACATCAGCTCCAGTGTCTAACAAACCTGAAAAAACCTTTCCATTAATGGTTCATTTCATTTCTGGACGTTCTTTCCCTATCTTCTGAATCCAGTAGGCAGCATTAGACGATCCAAAAGCCTTTGTTTCTCTCTTTTGATGTTGTAAACTTTGTCCATGAGGTACAAAGGGCAAAAGTAGCAATTGTCCAATTTTATCACCAGGAGAAATAGTTATTATATTTTTAATAGTTTGTGCCATGACTTTTATTTCTCCTTCGTAGTCAGAAACCATGACTCCTGGCATAACAGTTAAACCTTTCATGGTGACACTACTTCTTCCCAATAATAGTCCCATCAAACCCTTGGGTAAAGGTCCACAGATGCCTGCAGAGAGGGCCTGAGGACCCATTTCAGGAGTTAATACATATCGGGCGGAGGTACTGAGCTCCAGTCCTGCGCTTCCTGGTGTTGCTCCGGAGAGCGAGGATATTGTATGTTTTTGTTTTTGGTTAATGTCTGATTGATAATTTGAGGAGGATACACAGACATTACCCTTATTATTTGTTGGGGCTGGGGAAGGCCCCGGGCGGAGTTTCCCGACAGTGGTGGCCCATCCTTGTGGCCCACTGAGCAACCATCTGTGCCCAATGTTTTCCCCTATTGCATTTAGGGCATAAACCAGGGATTTTCTGACCATCTGGAGGTTTCTGAGTAGGGAAGGAAGGACTAGGGTTAGAATTAAAAGATCTACATTCTCTAGCAAAATGACCTGCCTTTCTGCATTTAAAACAAGTCTTTGTTTTCTTTTGATTGTTTTTAAACCCCACTTTAGTTAATGCTGCAGCCACAGCAGCACCCTGTATATAAGTAGGCCCAATGTCTGCACAAAGGTGAATATAATCCTCCAATGTTCCCCGTTTTCTCCAAGGTCGAATCGCAGCCTGACACGCATTATTAGCATTTTCAAAAGCAAGTTGCTTAACTACAATCATACCAGTGAGTCCGTCCACAATGAGTCTCCCCACCGCCTGTGACAACCTATCTACAAAATCAGCATATGGTTCATCAGGTCCCTGTCTAAGTTTTGAAAGATCTTCAGTTTTGTGTGTAGAAGGACATTTCCTCCAGGCTTGTAATGCCAAATGATTTATTTGAGGATAAGCAACAAAGGGATAAGTTAATTGATCTTGTAAAGAAAGATATTGTCCTTCCCCAATCAGCATATGGTAATCAACTGGAATATTATGGGCAGCATTCTTTTCTGCTTGTTCAGCAGCCCGTTCATAAAAATCAAACTTCCATATTAAATAATCTCCACCATTTAAACAAGCTCGTGCAATAGACTTCCAATCAGCGGGGGGAAGAGCTTCTCCTGTCAACCATAGCAGTAGTAAAAGGAGCAGTGGGCCCATATTGAGCACAGGCAGATTTTCAATCTTTCAAACCTTTCAAAGGGAGAGCCTGATGCTCCCTAGTAGCTTGTTGAGGATTATTAGGATCAGGTCTTTCTATGACGGGACAACAGAAAATAGGATCTTCTCCTCGTTTTATTGCTCCTTGTACAGCGCGCTGCAAGGGACTCAGCATTTTTACAGATGTGGATTTTTGAGGAAGACAGTCCTTATTAACCTGCAGCTTTTTCACTGACTTATCTATCACAGCCATTAGAAAATCATCCTCAGGATATTTCTCTCTTTTATGTTTACAAGCCTCATCTGTTAAGTCAAAATGTTCCTCTTCATCTAAAATATTTAAATTAATTAGCTCTTTCGGTTTAGGAAGTGGCGACACAGTAGCTGATAATACAGTCTCTCCTTCTGTCAGAGGCTTATGTTTTTCTGACTTTACATTCAAATCAACACTATCATGAGAAGAATCTAAACATATTTTTTATCAGATTCCACAAACTATATGTAACAACAGGAGTATGAGTAGGCCCTCGAGACTTGTAATAATCTTTTAATCTTCTCCAACTTTCTGCCAGATTTCTATGTCAACAGAGCCGCCATCAGGAAACCAGGGAGATACACCATGGATATTCTGTAAAAATTCAGTCAACTGTGAGGTAGAAACTTTATTACCCCGAGCTTTAAGCATCGAAAGTAAAACCTGAGCAAATAATTCATACATCTTTGAGCCCTTTTGCCCCATCTTATTTTACTTCTGACTATTGCCTTATGCCTCTATTAGTTCCACTTTTACTGGTGGCCACACATATTTTGCATAAGGGTTCTCTTACCTGCACTTTCTTTTTCTTTTAATTGCCTTCACGCTTCAGGTCCCTGTTCGAGTGCCACTTGCCGCGGACCAGCCGGAGAAAGAGGATCTCACCGCCCAGGGTCAGAAGGGAAGGGGTAAGGAACTGAAGTAGCACCGACGGATGGGGTCAGAAGGACCAAGACAACTGATGGTTGCAAGGCAAATTTTATTATGCTACAGTTGCAGATTATATAGACTAGAAATCGGAAGGTTGCCAGATGGTGGTTTACATTATCTACAGACTGTCTCGGCTCAAGGTTAACTTCCCTGGGAGGAAACCCATAAACCCAGAAGCATCAAAAATAACCTGCATGTGCAGGGGGGAGACAGCTTTGCTTGTCTCATTTTACATTCTTTCTGACCTCTGGGCCCTGGTGATTTATCTCCCATGGAATGGAACAAGGAGGGGAACAAGTAGGGACAGTCCCTTCGAGCAGCGGCCGCATGCCTGGCATGTCCTTACCTGCCCTCAAGGCTGACTGCTTCCCACACGTATGTTGCCTTGTTTAAGCCTCAAGCCCTCGATCCTTTGTTGAAATACAATAATTTCATTCCTATGGTTTTCAATACCAAAAACTCAACCTCCAGGAGGGCTAAAGTCTAATTTGTACTCCAAACCAAGTAGCAGTGCAGTTTGCTACTACTGAGACTGAATCCATAAAGACTTCAAGACCACGTCCAGAAGACAAGTTATTATATATAATACCCTAGAAGGTCTGAAACATAATTATCATATACATAGCTGGTCCTTCAGAGCTTTTTACCTATAACATGTTTTTTGATGAAAGTTATTTAATGTACTGGAGATAACTGTGACTTACTGATCAAATATTTGAATACTTATACTTACCTGGGATTTCATTTCTGCTGAAAGAAAAAGGAAGAACAGGATTCACTAAAAAAAACAAACAAACATTAGAAATGAAAGTAAAAATCTTAACACACACTATCACTTTTGGAAGCAGCATAGAGGGGCAGCCAACGGTAAAACACTGGTGAAATAGGTCAAAACTCTAGGCCAAAAATCCATTATTATTATCATCAGTGACAGTACCACAACTGTGCCCTTCAGAATTAATAATCGCTCCTAAGAATCTTCATTTGGCACCAGATGATGCGGTTAAGAGAAACACTCTGGGAGGTTTTGAATCAGACTTGGTTTTTTGTTAGCCAAGTTACAGGAGAATTTTTAAAGTGGGGGGAAGGGAAGAAGCAAACGGATCAGGAAAAGAATTTAAGCCATCATCTATAAACCAACAAAGCACTGATAGTTCCAAACATTATGTCAGACACTAAAATGACTGATATAGGCTCAAGTGGTTTATAAAACCTATAAAAAGACTACACCAGCAAAGTCCCCATTTATCTGTAGAGTTCAGAAACTAAAACAAGGAATATTTTAGCTTAAAAGCTTATCTCAAGAGAATCATACACACTTCACATGAATACAAATACCCGAAACCAAACATTTTTAAAAGCTCCAATACCCAAAATATAAAGAAAAATATTAATTCAGAAGACTCGATCAATCCATGATAATCACAAAACGGCTGGGCAATCTCTATCTCCCTTCCACACTAACCATCCATCCCATGGAAGACCAAGGGAGATCAGACCTTCCAGACTTACCTTCCAGACCTTCCAGACACCTGGCTGCTGCAAAATTCTATGGAGACTCCTTGTGCAACAGCAGTTTCCCATCTCTTGTGTCTCTCCCTATCGTGATCATGATCATGCAGGAAGCAAGTCTGGCTGTGCTATTTCTTATCATTGACTGTCACCCATCTGCAGCATGGTATTGTACAGATAAGAAAAAAAGTAGTTCCCTTTCCCCCAGAAGGTTGAGGCTCAGGTACAGGGTAATTCTCCTGTGCACACAGTCATTATTTAGGCCGACTCAGTGACTTCAACAGGCGTAATCATGTGATCAGGTTTGTTGCCAGCTGCGTAATGCTCCCACATCTGTAGATAGAGCCGCTCTAGGTCCATTGTGTATTGTTTGGTGTTGAACAGAGGGCTAGATGTTCTCTGCTTCCAGACTTTGCCACGAATTTTCTTCAGGTATTCTAGATCAGTTCCCAGTTTCACAGCTATGTCTTCATATTCTTGTCTATTTTGAGCAATAAGCTCAAGACAGCCTAAACAAGTGAGCTGGGAAGCTGCAACTCGGGAAGCAAGAGTCTCTCCTGGCATAGTCACCACGGGTGTCCCTGACCAAAGGACATCCATCCCTGTGGTGTGTCCATTACAGAGTGGAGTGTCCAAGCAGACATCAGCCAGCTGGCCTCTCCGAACATGTTCCTCTTTAGGAGCAACAGGTGAAAAAATGATACGCTTCTGGGGAAGGCCCATATTTTGTGCATACTGTTGAATATTAGGTTCTCCTACTGCTGGAAAACGCAACAGCCACAGTACACTATTGGGAACACGCTTCAGAATATTTGCCCACATCTGCAAAGTAGATGGGTCAATTTTATATAACTGATTGAAGTTACAGTACACAATGGCATCTTCCGGTAACCCGTACTGAGAACGGGTGGTTACAATAATGGTACGGGGAACCTCCTCTCCAGTGGCAGCCTTAATGTTGATCTGGGTAGTTGCCAGTCCATTGCTAAGACTGAATCCATTAATTGTTATCTGAATTTGTCCTCTGTTAATCATTTCAATAACTGCCTCTGCAATAGTATTCATAGGAATGACAGGCATATTAAGAGCCGTATTACTGCTGTCTGCGTTGTCTCCTCCATCAGGACATTTCATCTCGACAATCTGCACATCTGGGAGACTATCAAGAAATGCTTTGAGGTCGATGCCATTCAGCACAATCCGATTGTCATAAATGTGCCCATTGGACTTAAAATCGATGACTGCCTTCTTCTTCAGGTGAGGGAACATATTAGCATGATCACCAATAAAGAAAGTACGGGGCATATAAGCCAGTTTCTCAGAATACTGCTCAGCAACTTCAGCAGGTGAAGTTTCCTGATCAGTGATGATATAATCCATGAAAAGCACGCCACTGGTCCCAGGGTAGCCCAGCCACATTGCCTGAACAGGAGCTGGCCTGAGAGCAAAGAGTTCATTTCGAGCACCCCTGGTATAACCATTCATATTTACAAGGATGTGTATACCATCTTGATGGATGCGATCAGCTGCTTTCCCATTGCATGGAATCTGAGAAAGATCAATGAAATGATGGGCTTCTGCCATCACCTTCGCTCGGAAGTTTGTGCCATCATCTGGGCTCAGGGCATAACAGAATACCTCAAATTTATCAGGATTGTGCATGCCTGGAATAGACTGCATAAGATGAGAAGTAGGATGATTCCCAAAGTCAGAACTCACGTATCCTACACGCAGTCGACCATCACTGAGCTTCAAGTCTTTTGGATGTTCGTACGGTGGTTTATGAAGGGCACTGATCTCATCCAAGCAGAGGTTCCCATGGCTCTCAGCAATAGCCTTCCTGAAGCCATGAGAAAGAGGATAGAGCATACTATGATGAGGCTGCACAGAAGGCAACCTATTCTTCTCCAGCTGGCCAGCCACAATGCTGACCAACTTCTTCATTCGCTCATCATAGTCTGTCCAATCACAGACAATCTGCAGGCAATGAGCCAAATCACAATAAGCGTCAGGAAAATCAGGTTCAAGCTTCAGAGCAGTGCGATAAGAAGCAATTGCTTCTGGAATATTCCCTGAATACTTGTGAATGGAAGCCAGATTGCTGTGGGCATCCGCAAGTGCAGGGTTAATCTGAATGGCACGAGTATAACACTGCAAGGCTCCCTGAACATCCTGCATCTCCTTTAGAGTGTCTCCCATGTTACAGTAGGCATCAGCAAAGGTAGGACTGATTCGAACAGCCTCCTTATAATGCATCAGAGCTTCCTGCAGTTTTCCCTGCTGCTGCAATACACTTGCTAAATTTGAATGGGCAACAGCAAACTCTGGGAAGACTTCTAATGCTTTACAATACAAGCGAACTGCCTCTTCAAAGTTTCCCTGGTCTCCTTTGATATTGGCTAGGTTATTCAGAGAGTCTGCATGGGTGGGACACAGCCGCAGAGCTGTATTGTAACAATCTTCTGCTTCGGCAACACTGCCCTTCTCTTCCAGAGCGTTGGCTAGGTTGCAGTAAGCATCAGGGAAATGTGGTTGCAATTCAATAGCTCGCCTGTAGGTGTCTACTGCCAGATCCATCAGGCCTTGCTCATAGTATACACAAGCCAGGTTGGCATGTACCACTGCATGATTTGGGCTCAAGCTTAGGGCACAAAGGTAAGCTGCCACAGCTCTGTCAAAAATCCGTGCCTCTTTCAAGACATTTCCTAAATTGATATAAGCATCCAGAAAATTGGGGTCAAGCGTGACAGCCTTTTCAAAGTGATGAATTGCAAGCCAAATCTCCCCTTGTGCATTGAAAACACAGCCAAGATTACTCCAAGCTACTGCAAAGTTCGGTTGCGTCTCCATTGCTTTCAAATAACATGCCTTGGCTCCTTCCAAGCGACCCAGGGCTTTGAGCAGGTTCCCCAGGTCACTGCGAACACAGTACAAATCAGGATTGCACTGAAGAGCAGAGACGTAAGCTTGTACTGCCCCTTCCATGTCGCCTGCTGCTACCAAAGCGGCTGCCAGGTTAATATAACCATCGATGAAATCTGGTTTGAGATGCAATGCATGCCGGTAATGCTCAATCGCTTCCTGCAACTGCCCTCTTTCCTTGTACACATTCCCCAAATTCGAATAGGCTTCTGCCAGAAGAGGGTTCTGTTTAATTGCCAGAGTACTAAAGTGGGCAGATCTGTCCAGCCTTCGACACTGGAAGTGTAGAGATGAAAGTAATAAAAGTACTCCAGTATTGTCTGGCTCTTGTCTCCACAGCTGCATGCAGTGTCTCTCAGCTGCCTCAAAATCTCCTGCCTGATACTCTCGATGTACCAACTCAGCTAACCCTTGGAAGGAAAGCATACGTTTCGTTGGTTCTGTGCTGTCGGCCACGTTGCCCACAGAAGACGCCATCTGGAGCTTCTGGAGAGAGTGAGAAAAGGGGGTAATTGAGTCCCGCTGCTGCCACTACTGGCAAGAATGTTTCTAGAGGTAGCAAATACGAGGGCAGCAGCCATACCACTGCTTTGGCAGGCTTAAGCGGCGGCAACAGTTACACGCACTGAAACTTAGGAACTCTGGTTGGCCATCTACCTCTCACGCTCTTGAAATCTTAATTCTTAACCCTGCCCTCTTCCACCATCTTCCTCCTAATCAGGGAATAAAAATTACCTATACACTTGCCTTAGAAGAAATCAAAAGTCAGTAGTCCAAACACTTTTTAAAATTTTGTTTTCTGTCCAGTTGGAAGGGAAATACACGATTGACTTTACTTCATCATTCATACAGTCAATGTGGAAAACATTAGGGCCGTGAATTTCAATACAGTAAGATCAGAAAATTTTAAATTGGCCTTCCCAAACCACTAACAAGTAACCGATGTTGTATATAATGCTAAAATCTTAGAGACTGAGTTTGATATTTTAAAAGTTCTGAAAGGATTAGCTAATTTCTCATCATACTTCTCATGCCTCAAACCTGAGTCTTACTTTTTTTAAATTAAATTTATTTATCTTTATTTATTTATTTTTATTTTGGCTGCGTTGGGTCTTCAATGCTGCGTGCAGACTTTCTCTAGTTGTGGCGAGCGGGGGCTACTCTTTGTTGCGGTGCCTGGGCTTCTCATCACAGCAGCTTCTATTGTTGTTCCACAACTCTATGGGTTCCTTTTTAGGTCCTATGAAGAACCCTAGAAATTAGTTCATGGAATTATAAGTTTTTGCAAAATTGTCAAAAGTGAGATATTTTAACTTCCATCAGGTAAGACCAGCGTCTCTTTCTTTGCCAATTTTCCTTCTATCATATTCCGCTATGTTGGATCATATTGGAATGGCCACAGGCTTTTTTGAAATCTGGCTAAGGAGATTTTATTTTTTCTGTGGTACGCGGGCCTCTCACTGTTGTGGCCTCTCCCGTTGTGGAGCACAGGCTCTGGACGTACAGGCTCAGCGGCCATGGCTCACGGGCCTAGCCGCTCCGCGGCATGTGGGAGCTTCCCGGACCGGGACACGAACCTGTGTCCCCTGCGTCGGCAGGTGGACTCTCAACCACTGTGCCACCAGGGAAGCCCTAAGGAGATGTTTTAAGTGAGGCTATTATGTGATTTTCAGACACCGCCATATGTAATTGACTATATACTATCGCATTACAGGAATAACTTCCAGTACTCATACTGACTACTCTACTGACTTAACCTAGCACAAGACACAGAAGCATAAGGACAAAAACCACCTTACAATATAGCCATGTCTTGCACTTCACAGCTCTCAAAGCATGTGCGTTTGAAGAAGAAAAAAAAGAACTGAAAAGTACAAAACCAGAAGCTAATCTGTGGAAAATTATTTCAATCATCAGGCATGTGAAAGATAAGTCAAAGATTCAGTTCTCATCAATGCTTAGTCAAAATGGAAATTTTCTTCTGTCAAGAATATACTCCAGGGGCTTCCCTGATGGCGCAGTGGTTAAGAAGCCACCTGCCAATGCAGGGGACACAGGTTCGAGTCCTGGTCCGGGAAGATCCCACATGTCACGGAGCAACTAAGCCGGTGTGCCACAACTACGGAACCTGCGCTCTAGAGCCCATGAGCCACGACTATTGAGCCTGCGAGCCACAACTACTGAAGCCTCCGTGCCTAGCGCCCGTGCTCTGCAACAAGAGAAGCCACCGCAATGAGAAGCCTGTGCACCGCAACGAAGAGTAGCCCCCAGTCCCTGCAAGTAGAGAAAGCCTGCGCACAGCAACGAAGACCCAACACAGCCAAAAATAAATAAATAAATAAATAAATAAATAAATGAATGAATAAATATACTCCATCAACAATGTGTGTAATGGAATGGTATGAATGAGTATTTTATCAGAATCCCTGTAATGCACAAACCTATAGCAGTACTGAAATCAGTAATGCATTTATAATAGTAAATACTTATGAGGAAGTAATCCATAGAGGTTTTCTCAAAGTTAACAATGAAAATGAATGTGACATTATCAATAATAAACTGTGAAGCTGAAATAAACTTTTCTAAACTATTAATAACTAGAAGCAAATTCTAATCAACCATGCTACAAGAAATCTATGTCTAAAAACTACAAAGTTTATTTCTTAAAATTTTATTTCGAAAATACATAAACTGTCGTATGAGGAGGCAGTTAAAGAATATATAGCTAAAAGAGTGGGGGAAAAGTTTTATAGAGACACATCTGGCAGTAGTTCATTTTTAAATGTCATTTTTCTAGATTTTGTGACACCTATAGTATTGATATTTGAAAGCATTTAAAAAATTGTAATTTGAAGATTTGCTACTTCCAGGTAGAATAAAATATTTTGAAGCAAAACAACGTTTCCACTGAGAAAAACAAAAAAAGCCAAATAAAATAGCCAGCATTCAATCAAAAAGTTCTAGACAAACCAAGAGATAGAATCATATGGCTAAAATTCTAAGAAAAGAACAGATAATACAAAAATATTTATATAAGATATTGTGTGTCTTTATCAGGAAAAGTCTTTATCAAGAAAAGACTTTAAAATCATCAGAATTAATATTATATTTTATTTATTTGTATATTATATTTATATATAGATATTTATATATTTATATAAAGAACTTAAAGATAAAGCCCTAGTTAAGGCAGTGACAATAGCAGTAACAGTGGGAGTGAAAAGAAATGGTTATATTCAAGCATATTTTGTCAGGAAAAGTCCAAGATCAAATGTCTGACTGCATACATGGGATGGATAGACGGAGTGGGAAAAATCAAAGTTAACTATAGAGGTTCTAGTGAAGATGGGGTTGCCGTCACCCAACCCAAGGGGCTGCGATCATCCCCAAGGTCTAGGAGACTCAAAGGGAAGGTCATGGTCAGAGGCAAAGTTAATTGGTGGGAAAATAAGACTCCCAGTCTCTCCATCTCCTTATACCAGTTTTTTTTGGTAACATCTTTATTGGAGTATAATTGCTTTACAATGGTGTGTTAGTTTCTGCTTTATAACAAAGCAAATCAGTTATACATATGTCCCCATATCTCCTCCCTCTTGCATCTCCCTCCCTCCCACCCTCCCTATCCCACCCCTCTAGGTGGTCACAAAGCACCGAGCGCATCTCCCTGTGCTATGCGGCTGCTTCCCACTAGCTATCTATTCCTTATACCAGTTTTGTTTTTCTGCTCATATACGTAGCAGCATTTCATTGAAGGGGAATGTCATTGATCTGACTGGTCAAATTAAACAACATAGTTCAAGGCACATTTACAGTGGTTAGTTCCTCCACAATTTAGAAAGTCACATTCACAATTTCCCTCTTCCTACGCCGCGGAACACATTGGCCATTCCTCCAAAGTTTCCACTCCACAGAGTGGATCAGAGATGACGTGAGCCCAGAACTGAGAGCTTGGCATGAGACGGTGTCAGCCCCACGTAGAGCTCTGGCTTAAGTTATAACCCAACCCAGCTCTACAGAGAGCTCTGCATGGAATCCTGGGAGTAAACTCAGCCATAATAATGTGATTCTGTTTTTCATTTGCTTTTCTTCCTTGCTTAACTTTCCCTGGCCACTCTGACAAACAAACTTTCAGGCATTCCTGGGCCACTCACTAACTTTATTCCATTTTATGTCATCCAGATTCCCAAGAAAATTACTAACTATAAGGAGGGAAATTTGGGACATGGTGAGTTTTAGATGCCTGAAATATATAGGTCATTGAATCCAGTGAAGTAGCAAATTATCTGGATCTCAAATATGCCAGTAGAATAGCAGACTAACCTCAATTTAATGTACTCTTACTGGAGACACACGTAAATTCTGGGTCAATTTTGAAAAAGTTAAAAGGACATAGCTGAGATTAAAAGAAAGAAAGGAACACCTGCATGTTTCAGAAAGTAACAGAGAAATTAAATCCAGAGAAAGAAGAGCGGACTGATGTCTGTGGGTTCCGTTCCTTAGTATAGGCCTTATGTAAATAGGGGCTGGAGCTAGAAATCTAACATTACCTTGAGGCCAGGAATTTAGACTCAGGATGGAACAATATTGAGAAGTTGGTACAGATATCCTACAGAAATTTCATGAGGAACTGCTTAGTCCATTAAGAGGGCCAAGGGCGGTGGTGAGGAAGATTGATATCTCTTGAAAACCTTCAGGTACAGAAAACATCAACACCTCTGAAAAGTAGGCCTCTCCTTCCCAGCGTTGTGATGGCCAGGTTGTCACTAACCTGTAAGGCCCTGTATGAATCAGAAACTGCAAGGAGAGTAATTCAAAGAAAAACAGATGCAGGATGGGTGTGGCAATAAATCCTAGGACCCTATCAGAAACAAAATTAAAACCACTCTAAAGGGAAATTTTAACAAACCAGAGCAGATAGTATCCTAACCAGAACAGAATAATAATTCTGAGGAAGTTACTTTAGTTATTTAAGTAATATTCAACATCCAGAGCAAAATTCACTTAAGTACTGTACTGGTGGAAACTAGGCAGCACTATGGAGACAATAAAAAGGTGTTTACCATCAAAAAACATCAAGGTAAGAACGATAATGTCTAATTTTTAATTATCCTGTGGTTTATTGAAAATCTTTTGGAAACCCAAAATAGAGAAAACCTAGCAGGCAATGAAGACTTAAATATTTAGAGATTTATCAACTCATCTATAAAAGCTTTATTAATCTCTTCTTTTAATACCACTCCTGAGAGGTATAAATGTGTCCAGTGATAGGGTTGAAGAAGCCTGAGAGAATTTCAATTGTTTACTATTCTTGGTCAGCTATTAAGACCTTTCAGGAGCATCTTGATTTTCATGGCATCATCCAACAAAAAGCAGGATATTTTGCAGAAAGTCCTGGTCCACTTTTTGGCTTGCTTTTGTGTTTATGTTTTTGGTTTTCTCACATTGGGCGGTACATTAGGCTACCTATTGCACACTCCCTCATTCATGCATGCATTCATTCAAACAATATTTACTGAGTTGAGATATTTAATTAACATCCAATAAATGATGTTTAGATGAATGAATGCGCTTTTTATCAAAGTAAGTGTAAGTACTGAGAAAAATTACAGAATGTATGATCCCAGCCCCACAAAAGTGTATAATTGTGTTGAGGATATAACATATGCTGGTGAAATAACTAATATATCACATTGGACAGTTTCTAAGTTCAAAAATGAGTTTTTGTAAATAATCAGAGCCTAAGGAGGACAAAGAAGGGACAGTTCATTATGGGTTGAATCTATCAATAAATGTACATTTCAGATGAGATTTGAGATTGACCTTAAAGAAAGAAGAGGACTTAGATATATGAACAGAGAACAAAAAAGGCATGGTGATAGCATGTGCATAGATAGTGTGGCCAATATTTATGTTCTTCATTAAAGACAGTCAGAGATAACCCAAATGTAACTGTTTCCATGGGTCCATTCTCAGTATCCAAACAAAACAGCAAATCCTATCTTAGTAAAACTAATGAAAAACACAGTCTTTAACAAAGACATTGTGAAGGAAAGGGGGAGAGAAAGGCTTGCGTCCCACACCACACAACAAAACTTATTTAATTATTTGTTTCATTTTCTCCCTCTGAAAATTTCCTCTCCCTCTCTCTGTACGTCTCTCTTCTCCCACCACATCTGGTCACACTCTACCAGCCACCTTTCCAGATCTTTCCAGAACTCTCCATCCTAGTTTCATTATGCCACAAGTTAAACATCTCACAGGTCTCCAGGATGCATCCTCATCACTTATTCCACAAAGACAAACAAAGGACACTTCTCAGGATCAAGTTTCTTGGAAGGAAGAGGTCACGAGGAGTGATTATAAATAATATAAGGTGGAGAGCACTGACTTAAAATACCATTTTTCCTCTTAGAATGTGAATACAGGGAACTTTGGGAAACCAGAAAATCTAGAAAGGATTCATTGATAATTATTTATTTTCAATGAATAAAATAAAATGTAATAATACGGCTAAACTCTGACAGATTAACTTTTTCAAAAGTTGCTTTCACACACCTTCACTATTGGGATGTTTGATACACACATCTTTCTTCTTTCTTTGCAGATACTGGCACCAAACTTTCAAACAATAAGAACCTTCCCATAAGTCCCTTGCCAGGCAAGATTAAGGTATAACAATCCAAACAGATTTTTGAAGAAGATAACTGGTTGAAAGCACAGGAAAAGAGCTGGGTTGCTCTTTTTCAACAGTCACATAATGAGTAATGTGGGAATTGGTTTACAAAGTCTCTCTCCATGAGGGGCTAAGGTTAAGATTAGAACTTCTGAGGCCAGAAGAGCAAAATAACTACAACAACACACATAGTTTCAAGAGCCACCCTTTGGATGTGAGGGATTGATTTTTCCCACGCTTTTTTCAGCAACCCAACTGGTGTCTTTAGTAAATGACATAAGAGAATACAGTGTGGCCAAGAAGGCTTAGATTTCCTTAGCCCCAAGTCAGATATTCTCAAGTGACTGTCCACTCAAATTAAAAAGAGAGATTTACAAGAGGAAACTGGATACAACTGAGTGTACTTTTATTTCAACCCTTTACCTGAATGTTTTGTTTTGATTTCAGTTCTCCACTGAAGTTGCCTACATTAATATATTTTTAAGAACATTTCCTTAAGTTGAAGCATTCATTCAGTATATTCATTTACTATAATTGAGAAAAGCCAAATGACTTAGGCAAATTCATTTCTATATTGCCACAGCAGTGTATTGTGAACTAAATGACACCTGGCAGTTCTTTACTCAGATACTAACTCAATTAGAAGGCAGAACAAGGATACCTACCCATTGAGGGAAGGAAAGGTCACTTAGCCTCTGTAGCTGTCTTAGGTCTCTTATCATCACAGTAACAAACTGAAGACTAAAAACCATACGATCATCTCAATAGATGCAGAAAAAGCTTTTGAAAAAATTCAATATCCATTCATGGTAAAAACTCTCCAGAAAGTGGGCATACAGGGAACATACCTCAACATAATAAAGGCCATATATGACAAGCACATAGCTAACATACTCAATGGTGAAAAGCTGAAAGCATTTCCCCTAAGATCAGGAACAAGACAAGGATGCCCACTCTCACCACTTTTATTGAACAGAGTTTTGGAAGTCCTAGCCACAGCAATCAGACAAGAAAAAATAAATAAATAAAAGGACTCCAAAATGGAAAGGAAAAAGTAAAACTGTCACTGTTTGCAGATGGCATGATACATAGAAAATCTGAAAGACACCATCAAAAAACTATTCGAGCTCAAACATGAACTTGGTAAATTTGCAGGATACAATAGATTTCTATATATAAATTTTGTATTTCTATACACTCACAGTGAACTATCAGAAAGAGAAATTAAGGAAACAATCCCATTTACAATCGCATAAAAAAGAATAAAATGCATAAGAACAAACCTGCCTAAGGAGGTAAAAGACCTGTACCCAGAAAACTATATGACTCTCATAAAAGAAATGAAAGATGACACAAACAGCTGGAAAGATATACCATGGTCACGGATTGGAAGAATTAATATTGTTAAAATGACCATCATACCCAAGGACATCTACGCATTCAATGCAGTCTGTATCAACATATCAAGGGCATTTTCCACAGACCTAGAACAAATAATTTTAAAGTTTGTATGGAAACACAAAAGATCCTGAATAGCTAAAACAGTCTTGAGAAAGAAGAACACAACTGGAGGAATCACGCTCCCTGGCTTCAGACTGTGCTACAAACCTACAGTAATCAAAACAGTATGGTACTGGCACAAAAACATCCATCACTGGAACAGAATAGAGAGCCCAGAAAGAAACCCATGCACTTATGGTCAATGAATCTATGACAAAGGAGGCAAGAATATGCAATGGAGAAAAGTCTGGGCTTCCTTAGGGATGGTTTCATCAATTAATTTGTTTTCTTAAATGGACCATACTTTTCCATGTCTTTGTATACCTTGTGAGTTTTTTGGTTGAACATTTGGCTTTCAAATATTGTAATGTGGTGTCTATGGAAATCAGATTCTCCCACTTTCCCAGGGTTTTCTGGGCTTTTGATTGTTGAAGGCTGTAGTAGTCTGTTTGTATAGGGACCTTTCCAAACTAGTTTTGCAATGACTGTACCCCTTATCGTATGTAGGCACTGAAGTCTCTGTTCCTTTAGTTCATGTTTAGCTAATGTTTTGACAGAGATGTCCTTGAATTCCTGCACCTAAGACAAACAAAAACAAATATACACAAGCACATCCACATGCACACTCAAAACCACACACCTCTCCCCATTGTGCAGATTGCTGGATCACTCCTTCAACATTTAGCTGACCTGCACTGAGGTCAGGGCTCAGCCCATGGTAAAAGCTTAGAGACTCCTCTGGTGTTTTCAGAACATGCATCTTATCTTGAGTATGCATGTGGCTTTCTTAATTTCTCTGGACACATGTGTACTTTTTGTATGTTCTAAGTTCCCAAAGAATCTCCCCCAACTTTTGCTCCTGCATCTTATGTGGTCTATTGTATTTCAATGCACAGTCTTCTGCCCCAGCCATCTGTGCTTTGTTAGTTCACCTTGCACTTTTTTTGAGCAATGACCGCTGCTTTTCCAGACTGTGTTCCAGGTTAGCTAAGACAGAGATAAGCATCTTGTGTCAGTCCTTCAGGTAGCTCCCAGACAGGTTAGAACAGATACACATAATAATCCGAAAGTATGGGCTCTTCTGCTCCCTCCTGAAGCAGGATTGAGGGCCCCATACTACGAATGGTCTGCTGCTACTTTAAGACTATCACTGCATTAAGACCCCACCACTTTAAGACCACCACTACACTAAGAGTAGATGGGGCAAGGGCAAGTAAAAATGACACAAAGCTTTCCTGCCATTTTCATATTGCCTCTTCCCTGGTTCAGTATGTGTTTGGTTGCTGTAAATCTTTGCCTGATTTCAGGACTAAGAGAAACTCAAGGAACGCCACAACAAGAAACAGTATAATCAAACTCTCAGATGCCAAAAGACACAGAAAGAATCTTTACTCCCAAAGGAGAAAGAAAAAACAAATTTGTTACAAAGCAGGGATCCTCAAAAAGATTCATAGCTAATTTCCTATCTGAAACCATGGAGGCAAGAGGCCAGACATATTTAAAGTGCTGAAAGAAAAAAACTGTCCACCAAGAATTCTATATTTGGCCAAACTGGTTTCAAAACTTAGGGAGAAATTAACACATTCCCAGATGAACAAAGGCTGAGGGCGTTTGTTTTACAACTTCCTAACGCTGCCCTATGACAAATGCTAAATTGAACCTTCAGGTTGAAATGAAAGGACACTAGACAGCAACTCGAAGCTGTATAAAGAAATAGAAATCTCCAGTAAAGATAAATACATGGGCAGATACTAAAGCCAGTATTGTGCTACTGGCTTGTAACTCTACTTTTTATTTCTTACATGATTGAAAAAACAAATGCATAAAATAATCATAAATCCATGTTATTGGGCTCACAAAGTATAAAGGTGTAATTTGTGACAACAATAATGTAAGGAGGAGGAATGGAACTGTAGAGGAACAGAGTTTCTGTGTGCTATTGAAGTTGGTTTCAATTCAAATGATATTGGTTGAACTATAGAAGGGTAAATGTAATCTTCTTGATAACCACAAAGAAAATATCAATAGACTATATGCAAAAAGAAATGAAAAAGGAATCAAGAGTTCACTACAACAAAATCGGCTAAGCACGAAGAAGTCAGTAATGGAGTAAATGAGGGGCAAAAAATGCATAAGACATACAGAAAACAACCAGGAAACAGACAGAATTAAGTTCTTCCTCATCAGTAATTTTTGAAAAAGTAAGTGGATTAAGCTCTCCAATAAAAAGATAAATATTGGCAGAATGGACTTTAAAAACATCCATAATCCAAGTATATGCTGCCCGCAAAAAACTCACTTGATTTCAGGAGACACAAGTTAGTTGAAAGTTAAAGCACGGAATAAAATATCCCATGCAAATAGTAACAAAAAGAAAGAAAGAGAGAGAGAGAAAAAGAAAGGAAGGAAGGAAGGAAGATAGATCTGGGATGGCTACATTAATATCACACAAAGTAAACTTTAAATCAAAAACTATCACAAGAGGAAAAGGAGGCCACTATATGTTGATAACAAGTTCAATCTATCAAGAAGATATAACAACTATAAACATATATGTACCAAACATCCCCCAAATATGTGAAGCAGACATTGACAGAATTGAAGGAAGAAATAGATAGTTCTAAAATAATAGCTGGAGATCAATACCTTGCTTTCAATAATGGATAACACATCTAGACAGAAGATCAGTAGAGAGGTAGGGGGACTGACTAACACATTTAACCAACTAAACCTAACAGCCATATATAGATCACTCCACTCAACAACAGCAGAATACACGTTTTTCTCAAGTACACATGGAACATTCTCCAGGAAAGACCGTATGTTACGCCACAATACAAGTACCAATACATTTTTAAGAAACTGAAATCATACAAAGTATCTTCTTTAGCCACAGTGAAAGGAAGGTAGAAATCAATAACGGAACCATTGGTAGCCATTTCCCATCATGCCTGCCACACATGATATAAAGCAATGAAGGGAAAAACATAATTGACCATTTAGAAAAGTGGGAAAGAGGACATATCATTGACACAGAGTGTGTGCTGTTTCCCGTTGTCAGAGATAGAAATAAATTAGCATCATTTATTCATTAGTGTGTTAATTTCTTGGTCAATCATTGCACAGCCAGTGTTTCTGCCTGATGGGAAGATTTCCTATACTCAGTGTTGAGTGGAGACAACCTTGAAAGGGACATTTAAAAGGATTATACTGTGATGGGCTTAGCAGTACCCTTCCTCCTATGCCAGTATTTAGGCTGGGGTATTTCCATGCAGCGTGTACAACCGTAGGCCCCAGGTCACCAGAATTTAGTTGGATTCGTTTTGTTAATACATTCCCTCAGTACTTTGTCTTTTATTTCACTGTTGCATTTACTTCATTCTTTATTATCACTGCGAAACAACTTTGTTTCCTGTTCAGATGCCAAAAAGTGGATATCAATACCTCCTGAGTTTTACACATCACAGATCTGTTTTACATATCAGAGACAGAGACAGCAACTATTTCCAATGACTTTGAGACATGCTTTGAACATGTGATTAACATGTTGAGTGTTGAAATGTGTGTCGAGCTCATTATACTTGCTCTAAAAGGTTTCAAACTGCAAAGATTTAAAAATCTTTACCTTTGAATAGTTTTCCTGTGCTGTCCCTTTGTGTCAGACTGTTAATGTGCAGTCTGGCACCTTCAAATAATGTGGCTTTGTAACCAATTATTTACATGTTGTTTTATCCACAGAGAATCTTTTTTTTTTAATAGATTTATTTATTTTTGGCTGTGTTGGGTCTTTGTTGCTGCACATGGGCTTTCTCTAGTTGGGGCGAGTGGGGGCTACTCTACATTGTGGTGTGCGGGCTCCTCATTGCTGTGGCTTCTCTCGTTGCAGAGCATGGGCTCTAGGAGCTGGGGTTTCAGTAGTTGTGGCACGCGGGCTTCAGTAGTTGTGGCTCATTGGCCCTAGAGCACAGGCTCAATAGTTGTGGCGCACGGGCTTAGTTGCTCCGCAGCATGTGGGATCTTCCCAGACCAGGGCCCGAACCCATGTCCCCTGCACTGGCAGGAGGATTCCCAACCACTGTGCCACCAGGGAAGTCCCCACACAGAGAAGCTTAAGGTCAAAACATACAACTCAATTAACTACACGTCCTCCTGTTCACATTTCCCTCATCTTTTCTTCATCTTCTATGTTTCCTTGGCACTGTTTATATTAAGTGCTTTTGCCATTATATTTGATTGTCTGTATTCCGATGAGTTACCACAATGCTTTATGAGACACGGTAGGATATAAATGCATTTAAGATATATATATATATATATAAAATATATATATATAATTTGCTTTAGTGCAGTGTTTTTTGTTTTCTGTACTGAATTCATTAGCATGGGTCGGTATAAAATTTAGCATAGGTCAATATGTAATTTGTAAACTAATAAGGTCTTAAAAGTGAGGAATTAAGTCTTTTAAATTTAATTATTTATTGTAAAGAGCAGAATAGCATACATAAACAGGTGCCTAAGGAAAACTTGTATTCTAATACGGAACTCTCATGAACACCTTTTTTTTTTTTCTTCTAACGGTATGATAGTAGGCCATTTGATTATTTTTATGGCTTTAACTTTACAACAATGAAATATTCGTAAATTTTAAAGAGTATTTTTCTTTATTTGATGCGGGTGGGATACTGGAGAAATGAAAGGTCAAACACCTATTGAGGTATCCATACTTGTCTATATATTGTGTACTTTTATTTCAATAACTGATTTAAAATTCCTAAAAGGATGCTATAATAAGTTATTATGCCATTTTACAGACTGAATTAAGTGAATTTCAGGGAGGTATGAAACTTGCCTAAGGCTATCCAGCTACCAAGCGGTAGAAGTGAGAATTAAATCCAGGTATACCTATCGCCAAAGTTTCTGCTCATCTCTTTACATCATCCACTTTTAATAGCCAATGCTTTCCTGCTTACAAATATGACTGAGGTTTCCAGACACTCAACAGTCCTTTTTAATCAGATAGAAAAATTACTGTTGATTCTCTAAAGACATATTCCTTTTCCATTAAGTGACTTTAGTTGTTCATACAGTTGGAGACTAAGAACAGACAGTAGTAATCATACAGTTGGAGACTAAGAACAGACAGTAGTAATCATACAGTTGGAGACTAAGAACAGACAGTAGTAATCATACAGTTGGAGACTAAGAACAGAACTCAGGGATGTGTCTAGCAGTCAGTAAAGACCAACTGGGCTCACTGATGATATTTACGGTCATTTCCTCTAGACTAACATAATCTTATTATAAGACCCTAATAATTCACAGTACTGCCCTTGCCTGATTGTTTGTTCTCCCTCTATCACTCTCTCTTTCCCCATATTATTATTATTTTGGGCAATTTTTGGTGAATTAAATTCAGGGATTAGTATTCAGGAGTACTTGTCACAAAAGCAGAGAATCTTAGCTCACACCAAAGGAAGAAAATAGAGAAAAAGTATAAATTATATGAATACACACACATACATACATGTGCCAAATATATGTTGCACTTCTCCAAAATCTATTCAGTATCTGCACATTTACTGTATATTAGCAGTAAGACCAGAAATGAGCGTAACGCTCTGTTTACAAGGCACAGAAAACAGACCCAAATATGGAAATTACTAGCAATGAGAATGGGGAAGAAAGACTACAACAAGGAATGTAGATGATATTTTTGTTTCCTAGCTATGATGCCAAATATTGAACTTTCAACTTGAGACAAGGAGGCCATAAAAAGTTGTATTAGTTTCCTAGAGCTGCCATGACAAAGTACCAGAGACTGAGGAGGTTAAACAACAGAAATTTACTCACTCACAGGTCTAGAGGCTAGAAATCTGAGATAAGGTGTCAGCAGGATTGATTTCTTCTCAAGTATCTCTTCTTGGTTTGTAGATGCCATGTTTTCCTTTTGTCTTCACATGGTCTTCTCTCTGTGCATGTCTGTGTCCTAATATTTTCTTTTTATAAGGACACCAGTCATAGTGGATTAGAGCCCACTCATTTGACCTCATTTGACCTCAATTACCTACTTAAGGGCCTTATCTCCAAATACAGTCATATTACGAGGTATTGGGGGTTAAGACTTCCACATATTAACTTGAGCAGGACACAATTCAGCTGATAATAGAAGATAAGAGTAATTTAAGCAAGTAAGTAACTATTGTTTACAGTGAGTTGCTTAAGGATATGAATTTACTCAAGAAAACGAAGAAGAAATTACATAACACTGTACGTTATATAAAGATATTAAATTAATCATCATAACATCCTGTGAGATGGGCATTAAATTAGACTAAGCAAGATGAAGCAACTTATCCAGAATTGTATAGTTGGTACTTTCCAGAATTTAAACCAGGTATTTTCCCAGTTCCATTCTATGTTATATATTCATTTCATTATTTGAAATGAATTTTGAGTCTTCATTTTGCTTAGTTTCTGAAGTTACATGGGGATAGAATGGAGTTGGATCTTTTCAGCGACATTCACACATGGGGAAGGAAATTGAGTCCAGAAGCTTCAGCAATGTTTCCATGGAGAACACTAACAACAGAACCAGAAACACCGTTATCCTTTTGGTTCAGTGATCTTTCCTGAAGCACTACAAGAATCAATCTTAAGAAGCCCAGTGCTTTCCAAACTTTCACCAATGGGCTCTGTAGGGTCCTCTAACAGTATCTAAGAGACTAACTAG
Source organism: Leucopleurus acutus (assembly GCF_964270905.1). Classification (NCBI taxonomy): domain Eukaryota; kingdom Metazoa; phylum Chordata; class Mammalia; order Artiodactyla; family Delphinidae; genus Leucopleurus; species Leucopleurus acutus. The sequence continues at coordinate 52,258 of NW_028138830.1, read as the reverse complement.
TTTCACATCCCAAGCCACTTAAGACAAGGAGTTCTGATTGTTCTCTGTGAGGAAATCAAGTGACAATCATAGCTGGTGATTTAGGATAGTTTCTTCAGGGCCCAGGCAAAACCTAATACACAGTAATAATCATTGTTAACTGCATCTTTGACAAGGATTAATCAGGTATCAAAGAGGTCTATAAATTGGGAGAAATTATGATCAAAGAGAAACACAGACCACAGATATTTAATTAATGCTCAATTTTTTATGAGTTTAACTTTGGTTAACCTAATTTTCCTTCTTCTAGACAATTTCCAATTCGTCTCCACAAAGAGACCAGAATAAGCACCTTCCAATACAAGATTTATTGTGTTGCTTTAATTTAAAGCATACAGTGACTTCTACATTCACTCCACCAAGTTTTGCCAGGAGAGAAAAGGAGACGTTATAGTTTGTCTTGAATTAGATATGCCACCATACTTGACTTAGCTCTTTGAGGGCAGATTCTACAGTCTTGTCTTACATCCTCTACGGAATCAAGCCAAGGGAATCACACACAGTTACAGCTGGAAAAACATTTGTTCTGGGTTAATACTTTTAGCCTTTACCACCAAGACTTTATCACCAAGACCTACCTTTACAGTCTCTAAACAGGAGACCTTCTTGCCTTCCCTTTTCATATTGACTAGGAAGGTAAAGGGAAGAACTGAGAAGTACCCAAAGTCAGCTAGCAGCCAGCACAGATAAATCGTCTGTGGAGATATTGTTTCTTTCAAAAGATATAAACATAAGAGGAAGTCCTAGTGTTTGAAGCAACTGTGCATAATAAAATTCCATGAAAACCTAGAAATCCAGATGCAGATCAGTAACATATTGGTTAAATAAGCTGTTATGTTCATGCAATGGACAAGTGTACATACATTAAGAAGAATGAGATACTCTTTTCTATGAGATTCTCTTTTCACTGAACTCATCAGTACTGCAAACACAATGTTACATAATACTTTTTCTTTAACATTATATCAGGCATCCTCATCTTGTCCTGCATTTATTGCCAGTGTTACTGAAGTCTATCACTTACCTCTTTCTCTTTTAGACATATAATTTCTTCTTATTTTGGAAGCATTCATCAATCCCTATTTTACTCTTTCTTTTAAATTACAAATGAATATTGAATTTTATAAAATATCTTTTGGGGGATATTTCAAGTGATTGTATACTTTTGCTCTCCTTTGACCTTGTTATATGGTAAATTATATTTTGTTATTTTATATTGTGCTATTTATTATATATTGTATTATGTTTACTAATGACATTTATTATATTATAATTACATTATTTTTAAGGTAGCATTTTGTTTTAGATAGACAAAACAACCAGTGAGATAGGAAGCATCTTAAAATTAGATGTAAGATATAAGGGAATTGAGATTAAAATAAAATTCACGTTTTGGATCAGTAGCAAAAATTATTCAACAAAAGTGGGAAAATATAGCTATCATAGAATTACTAAATTCTAGATACAGCAACTAGTTAAAAGTGAAAAAATAATGAAAGTGTAAAAGTATCAGAAACCTGGGAGACTTGAAATAAATTATTCATGAGGAATATCTTTCTAAGATACAAAGAAAAAAGGATACATTTAATTATATAAGAATTAAAATTTTCCTCATGGCAAAATGCACTACAAAGGTCAGAAAACAAGCAAAAGAAATTGGGAAATATATTTAGAAATGGATATGCCTTCTTTACAACTTTTGAGAGAAGCACATGTTTCTTTTTCCTTTAACCTGTTATGTGGGTATTAATCTATAATGTAAGTGCATGGTTCCTTTCCTTTAACCTGTAATGTGAGATTTAATCTATATGGTAAGTGCATGGTTCCTTTCCTTTCATCTGTAATGTGAGTGTCAACATGGGGCACTGTTTCCAAGCACAGACTTTGGATGTTCCTGTACTGGTCCCGTCACTGACCATCCACAAAAACTTACAAATGTTGCTTTACTTTCCTGAGGGTTAGAGTCTTAGCTAAGAAATGGAAGCAAAATAGAACTTTCTCCCAGGGATGATAGAAGGTTTAAAGGAGTAAATATGTAAGTGACTTGGCACAGTGCCTAGTACAAGAGAGATCAATATAAGTACTTAGCAATTTTTTAAAGAGACAGAGGAAAGAAATAAAATGTGGTGATTTCAATCTATTGATATATATTCTTGACATTAAACTACCTTTTCATTCATTGGATGACCTAACTTGCTCATGCTTTTTCTTACTCTAGTGAACGTGGGTAGGTAATATCATAGTTTAAAATTTTTCCTTTTATATTTACAAGTAAATTTGACCTGTAAATTTCTTTTTCCTTACAGTCCTAATCTATTTTCAGTATTAGGATTATATAGACTTCATAAGATGAATAAAGGAGCATTCTTCCTTTGCTACTCTCTAGAAGTTTTTCTTTGTTAATATTGATGTTATCTGTTTAACAGAAGTTGGATAGAATTCACCTCCCAAATGATCTGGCCGGGTCTGGTATTTTCTTGGTGAAAGATTGTAAACTATTGACTTAATTCCATTACTGGTGCAAGAACTCCAGCTACAAATTTCCTCTTGTGTCAGTTTTGGTAAACTTTAGGAGCTAGGAAATTGTCCACTTTACAGAAATGTTCAAATTTACTGGCATTTCATATATTCTCTGTTTGTACTCTCTGCTATAACACTGTCCTGATTCTTTCTGTATATTGTTTACTTACGTTTTTGTTTTGCTTAATCAAAGTTTGTTTTTTTAAATCTTTTCAAAGAATATTCTTTTGACTTACTAAATCACCTCAATTTTATACTTTTTTCTGTTTTATTAAGTTCTGCTCATATCTTTATTGTCTATTTTTCTATGTTCTCAGGGTTTATTGTTTTACTCTTCTGATGTCAATTAAAACACTTGGTTATTAATTTTAATAACTCTTTTTACTTATAAATAGTTGAACTTTTTGAAGGTTCCAGTTTAGTTGTACGTATCTAAGGGTCAGCTCCTCCTCATAGTTGCTGGCCTAAGGTTTAGTTCACCCTATAGCAATGTATATATTGACATTTTTTCCCCTCAACTTTCTGTGTTTTGCTACTTCTCACTTCTCTTTGCAGAGAAGCCCTTTGAAATACCCTTAACTTATTTTACAGCCAATAAATCTTTAAAATACTGTGTATTTTTTAAGATAAATCAACTTATATAATTAGGCAGGAAGTCGGATCTGCCATATTTTTAAAAACAGCATAAATTCACTCTTCTCCACGATTAACCTGCTGTATTACACAACCTTCGAGTTTTTAGCTTTATCAATGACATGTACTTTAAAAATGTTTGAAAGATCCTACCCAGTCTTTTAAAACATCCTCGCTCCTTGTTTCAGTTCTAGTTTTATGTATATTTTCTGCCTGGCACCTGATAATTCCAACATCTGATGGATGGCCTTGGGAATTTAATTCTGGTATTGATTGTTTTTGCTGATTCTCTCCACCTGTAGCTGATTTCTTCATTATTGTGTAAATTTAGATCATGAGCTCACGTTTAGCTAAACTTTATCTGTGGGAACGCTATAGGCCTGTGTTGAAGGTCTACCTCTCCAGAAAGGGTTTAGTTTTGTGTTTGGAATACCACCGATTTGGGAGCATGTTAAGTTAATTTCTTAGCTTCTGTTTGCAAGACCGCAAATAAATTTGCAACCCAAACACTGTGAACACAGATCTGCGGTTCAGAATTCTCAAGATTTCCTACCTGTTTCCTACCCAGAGCAGAGGCCAAGAGAATTTGCTCTTAGTCTCCCTTTGCCAGCAGATATTTTTTTCTCCTGGCACACCCTTTCATTACAGGTGAAGCCAGGGATGGGTAGGTTTAGTTCTAACTTCCCATCTAGTAGGGATGGAGTCTTACCTCCTGCCTCCCATGTGGTCATGGCCATTTAAAAACAAGTCTCTATACCAGGTGTGTCATTCAACTATGGCCTGTATTCCAAATCCAGACAGCTGCCTATTTTTTATGGCCTATGAGCTATGAATAATTTTCACATTTTAACTGGTAGCATTTTAAAAGGTTACCTAAGTACCTAAATAATATCCTCAATTTTGCCTCTTTGGTCTACAAAGCCTAAAATATTTGCCATTTGGCTCCATAAAAACAGGATTTCCAGCTTCTGTTCTAAGCTATCAAGATCTTCAATCCACTCACTCTTAATAGAGCTATCACTCTCACACATGGACCACCGTTCCTTCATGGGTCCTGGAAATTTCGACTGCACACTTCCAAAATCAACCACGCACTTAAAAATAAGTTGTGTACATTTAACCTAGCATACCTAACCCATTTCTGTTAGGAGAGTTTTTCAAGTAATCTTGCCCACCGTATTCTTCAGAACTTCATTAATAATGGCAAAAAACTGGGCTTACCTGGTTGCACAGTGGTTGAGAGTCCGCCTGCCGATGCAGGGGACACGGGTTCGTGCCCCGGTCCGGGAAGGTCCCATATGCCGCGGAGCGGCTCGGCCTGTGAGCCATTGCCGCTGAGCCTGTGCGTCCGGAGCCTGTGCTCCGCAACGGGAGAGGCTGCAACAGTGAGAGGCCTACGTACCAAAAAAAAAACAAACAAAAAACAAAAAAAGGCAAAAAATTAAAACAACATTCAACAAAAATGCGAAATGTTCATAACAATTATAGAAGCACATACAGTAGAAAACTATAAACTGTTATTGAAACAGTGAGACATAACTTTTTATTCTTAAAGAACTATATTTAGGTCCCTTTTGTTTAAATAAGTATATTTCTGTGTATGTATGTATACAGTCATGTGTTTATATACACATACATTATTTGTATATTTATATAAACATATGAAATACATACCTATACACATACCTTTGATTTACATTTGTATACATAGACAGGAATATAATTATATATTATATATTTATGTACATTGAACTGAAAACTGGTAGTATACATATATATCGTGTATAAATGTGTGTCTACGTGCATGTGTAGAAAAGCGGGTTGACAGATATGGAAGCATGAGTTAGACAGGGTTCAAGATTTTAAAAGTACTTATGTGTAGATAGTGAGGTTAAGGCCCATTTGATTGAAAATATTGCATATTTTTACATCAATTGTTATGATGACCAGATTCCTATGTCAATAAAATTATAAATAGCTATACATACTCGTATGCGTAATGTATAACTAAAAGTTATATAGTTTTATATATGTATTATATTTATATTATATAATACAATTATACTAATACATTATATATTGTTATATAGAATATATTAACTATAGTGTATTATATCAGATAATAATAATTATATATTTATATATTATGATATAATTGTTTTATAATCAATATTACAGGATATATCATATTAATATTATGAACATATTAACCATAGAAATACATTTTATTACTCATATATTTTGTATATAATATATGCTAGGCAAAAATATATATTAATATAATACATAATTGTTATACACTAATATAAGTATTAGTATATTACACTTATACATCAATATAATATTTAATATTGGTATATTTATATTATTTTTAATATATACATAGCTAATGCACTTTAAAGCCATCTGCTACAAGTAGAGTAAGACCAGGAGTATGGCCAAAGCAAATTGTAAAAATATTAGATTACTTATATTCATTTATATGTCATTTTCCTGGAATCTGCATCTGGCTATTAGAGAGGACACACAGCAAAATCAACAAAAAGTGCCCAAGACATAGGATCCTTTATTCATTGGAACCTCAAAGGAAACACAGTGCTATTCAGTCCCCCTTCAAAGAGCCAAGAGCAAACCTTGAAGCACCCAGTAAAAGCCAATTCAAACAAAAAAGCTTTTCCACTTAAACTGGAAAAAGTTAAGTTCCCAAGAGACCCCCTACATCAACCACTGAAGCTCATTTGGCAGTAAAAACAATAATGTTCACCCAACAACAAGAAACGCAAAACAACAGGTGTTTTACCAAAAACACAAAAAAACAGCTAATTAGTGTCTTTCCTGTTTGAAAGAAGGGGGTGGGAAGTGGGCAGACGACCTGATAGGAAAGATAAAAAGAAAAGGAAAAGGAAAATAACAGTTTCCAGTTTGACACTCAAGCTGTCTTCTACATCCATTTCGTCAAGACCACCAAGTCAATGTGGAGGCTTTTTCCTCCTTCCCTTTGCTTTTCATGAGACCCACCACAACCAGCACTGCAGATTCCATCGAATTAAGGAATGCTATTGCCTACATGTGTGAATGAGCTGTGAGTAAAGTACTGAAGTAGAGGACACCTAAAGTGAAACGATTTCATGAATGTCCACGTGGCTGAGCAGCAAGTTAACCTTTCATAGATGTGCTAAAGAAGAAGAGTTGGGTTTTATTTTATTTACTTTTCCCTGGACTGTGTTGAATGACTATCATCGACAAGTTCAGGCTACTTTTTGCTGAGGATTAATGCACTGGGAGAGCTGAGAGAACACTGAACAGTAGAGCTGTCTTTTTCTTGACCAGTTCACCTTAGTTTCCCAAACTCTAAGTCTTTCCCTAATTCTTTCTCCTTTTTATTGTAGTAAAATGAACATAACACAAAATTCACCATTTTGATCATTTTACAATTCACTGTACCATTCAGTGGAATTTACTACTGTCACAATGTTGTGCAACTATCACCACTGTCCAACTACAAAACATTTTCATCACCCCTAGAGGAAACATACACCCATTTTGAGGAGTCATTCCCTATTTCCCTCTCTTCCAAACCCCTGGAAACCACTAATGTATAATATTTTCAATGTGTATGGATTTGCCACTGCTGGACATTTCATATAAATGGAACCATACAATATAGAGCCTTTCGCGCCTGACTTCTTTCACTTAGTTGCATCCATGATGTAGCATGTATCAGTAATCCATTCACTTCTACGGCTGAATTCCCTGATCTTGTTTTCTTCATACTGTTTGAATACAAAATTTAAAATAAGTTGAGAGTGAAGCTCTGTTTTAAGGGCACATCTACGAGGCCAACTCTTTTAAAAAAGGTGAAAAGGGAGATATTGTTGTGAAATGATAATCGTTGAGAAGCCTCAGCCAATTTGATAATGAAAAGTTTGGGAAATGTTGCAAAAAATTATCTGCTTTATATTAAAAGCCTTTTAAGCAAGGATTCAGGAGATTGTCTTTTTCTTGCAGGTAACTTAAATGAGTCAGAAGGAAATAACTGCGCTTTAAAACAGATTTTGAAAGGATTCTATTTATTCTTAATAGACGAATGGGAGTACAAGTAGTTCACATCCAATATGGACTCCCTGTCCAAACACTGTTTATCGTTTTAGCCACCACTATCGAATTATATTTCTTGAGAGTAAGGCAGCTCAATTCCTGCATATTACTTTTTTTTCCTGCATATTACTTTTTAAAATTCATCTATCAAATTCATCAATCCATTAATACAGTATAAAGAAGAGATGTTCATGTTTCAGTGCAGTTTAAATATCAGGTATAAAGAACCACCAGCAAGAAAAAGAATCCTATATCTCTTGCCAGAATGTGGTCCGCTCTGGGGTGCTTTGCTAGCTGAAACACACTTTCATTGTTAAGAGGATAGAGGCTGTTTAAGAGGGATGAGAGCCAAAAAATGTTAACTACGTGTATGTGTTAAGAACAGTGCTAGGTTATCTCATATTCTATATCAGCCATTTTACATATGTGAAAAGCGAAGTTAGAAGTGTTTTAGTAGGGCTTCCCTGGTGGCGCAGTGGTTAAGAATCTGCCTGCCAGTGCAGGTTTGAGCCCTGGTCCGGGAAGCTCCCACATGCCACGGAGCAACTAAGAGCATGTGCCACAACTACTGAGCCTGCACTCTAGAGCCCGTGAACCACAACTACTGAAGCCCACACACCTAGACCCCGCGCTCAGCAACAAAGAGAAGCCACCACAATGAGAAGCCCACGCACCGTAACAAAGAGTAGCCCCCGCTCACCACAACTAGAGAAAGCCCGCGCATAGCAAGGAAGAGCCAACGCAGCCAAAAATAAATCTATTTTTTTAAAAAAAAGTGTTTTAGTAACTTACTAAAAGGCACACAATCAGTAAATTTGAGCAAGAATTCAATCCCAAATCTGTCACACTGAAGTTTAAGCTAATACATGAGATTAATAAAAACAGCACTAAATTAAAAGTCCAGAGATATTTTTAATTTCATACTCTTTCACTAACGCTCTTTGGAGATAAATCATTTCTTTTATATGGGCCTTAGTTTTCACAACTATAATAGTTGGAAGCTTGACTAGATGATCTGTATGTAGTCTTCCAATTCTAAAATGTTCCACTCATTTGGATTCCTACAATAATTGCCCTTGCATTGCCCATGCATGCTGCCACCAAGCAGCCGCAGAGACTATTAGTTCCTTTTATATCCCTAGTGGGGAGTGCATTTTGACATCAGACTTACCGGTCAATAGTACAACCTGTTACTATAACTATAAAATAACAAAATAATCTGGTATTATTTCCTGTAAAGCAGAAGCTTTCCATTGTCTGTGAATCATATCAGAATCACCTGTAGGTTTGTTTGGTTGTGTTTTAACATCTTTATTGGAGTATAATTGCTTTACAATGGTGTGTTAGTTTCTGCTTTATAACACCTGTAGGTTTTTAAACATAGAGGAAATCCATAACCCATTGAATGAGAATCTTCAGAGACAGGACATGGGCATCTGGATTTTTGGGCTCCCATCATCCGTATATTTTACTTTATTTTATTTTTTGCCTATGTACAATATTTGTCACATCCTCTTGAACCTTTAAATGTTTCTTGTTTTAAAATTTTGGAATATTCCATAATCTTCACCTACTTTTCATAAGGTGTTATCTGTTATGTTTATTCGATCTTGTGCTTCTCCTGGTTAAGTCTTCTTTTTTTCCTTTTTTTTGGCGGGGGCGGGGGAGGTCCCTGCCTCATGGCTTGCAGGATCTTAGTTCCCTGACCGGGAATTGGACCCCAGGGCCCCAGCAGTGCAAGTGCCAAGTTCTAACCACTGGACCACCAGGGAAGTCCAAAGACTTCTGTTTTAAATGACTTTTTTTTCCCACTCTAATTCATTCCTGGGATCAGTTTCATGTTTGAACATTAAACCAACCTTGCATTACTAGAATAAAGCTACTTTGATTGTGATATACGATTGTTTTACATACCATGGATACAGTTTGTGCTTCTGTTTACACATTTTGCATGCATGTTCAAAAGAGAAACTGGCCTGTGATTCTATTCTTGTAATATTCTTTTTAGTTTTGATCTGAAGCTTATGTTGGCCTTATAAATATTTTGAGCAATATATACTTTTCTGTTTCCTGGAAGATTTTTATGTAAGATTACCAATATTTCTTCCCTAAATATTTGGAACAATTTACTTGGAAAGCCATTTATCCCTGGAAATCATTTTCTGTAAAGGTACTTAATTATACAAACAACTTTTGCAGTAGATATAGGTTTTTGAGATATGTTTTCTTTCTTGGGTTAGTCTTGTTAGCTTGCATTTTTAAAGAATTTGTCATTTTCGATGAATTTTCAAATTTATAAATATGAAATTATCATAATTTTAACAGCTTTATTGGGATGTAATTTACATACCATAATTTCAACACTTTAATGTATACGATTCAGTGGTTCTCAGTGTAACCACTAAAAGACTTGTGTAAGCATCACAACAATCCAATTTTAGATTTCTGTCCCCCCACAAAAAACCCATTACACATTAACAAGCTTTTTTCAATCTCCTCAACCTTCTCAGCCCTAGGCAACCACTCATCTACTTCCTGTCTCTACAGATTTGCTATTCTGGGCATTTCATATAAATGGGACCGTACAATATGTGATCTTTTGTGAGTGGCTGCTTTTACTTTACATAATGCTTTCATGGTTCATCCATGTTGTAACATGGATCAATAGATCATTCCCTTCTATAGCTGAATGCTATTCTATTGTATGGATATTCCACATTTTGTTTATTCATTTATCCGGTTGTCATTCGAATTATTTCCACCTTTTGTTTTTAGAAATATGCTTCTATGAACATTCACGTACAAGCTTTTGTGCAGACATAAGTTTTTATTTCTCTTAGGTATATATTTAGTAGTGGAACTGCTGGATCATAGGGTAACTCTATGTTTAACACTTGCAGGAATTCTCAAGCTGTTTTGTAAAATGGCCGCACCATTTTACATTCCCACCAGCAATGTATGTGGGTTTCAATCTCTTCTCTTACAGCCTAGCATGTCATCTATGCTGGAAAACGTTTCACATGTAGTTGAGCAGGATGAGTATTTTACTGTTTGGTTGAGTGTTCTGTAAACATTTATTAGGTCTTGTTAATTCATAGTCTCGTCCAAGTCTTCTATATCGTTGTTGATCTTCTGCCTAACTGTTCTATCCATTATTGACTGTGGAGTACTGAAGCCTCTACCTAATGTTGTGCAAATATCTATTTCTTCCTTCAATTCTTCATGGATTTTGGTATTTTCTTCTTCATGTATTTTGGTTTTACCTTATTCAGGGCAAATATGTTAAAGATTTTTGTATCTTCCCTTTCTTTATCATAAAATGTTCCTTTTCATATCTAGTAACCTTTTTGTTTGTTTTAAAGTCTATTTTTTCTGGTATTAGTATAGCCACTTCAGCAATGCTTACGGTTGCTATTTGCATGATGTATATTTTTTCATCCTTTTACTTTGTACACATTAGACTTTTGAATCCAAGCAGTGTCTCCTATAGAAAACATTTTTAATACCCAGTTCGACAATATCTGCCTTTTGATTGTACTGTTTAATTCATTTACATTTAGTTTTTATTATTGATATGGTAGGATTTATTTATGTCTATCATTTTACCTTTGGTTTTCTACATGTCTCATGTTTTTGTTTTTTTGTTATTGTTGTTGTTCCTCCATTTTCCTTTTATAGTAAGTAGATATTTTCTGCTGTAACATGTAATTCCTTTAATGATTTTTAACCACATTGTTTGAGTAATGGCTGCACTAGGGCTTATGGAATACATCTCAGAATCTCTTCAGATTTTTAGTAGGTTCATTCCAGATAGAAACAGAAACTGTACTGTTACAGAGCAGTATGCCTTCCCCTCTTTTTTGTTTTTATTACATTTATATATGTTACATACTTAACAACATATTATAATAATTACTTCTCACAAGCTTATTTTTTCAAAGAGCTTAGAGAAGAAAGTTGAGCAAATAAATATTTTTGAGTTTGTCGGGTAATCTATTTACCATTTCTGGTTCTCTTCCTTCTTCCTGCGGATTCAGCTTATGATCTACTGTCATTTTTATTCTAACACAGCTTTGTTCTCACTGCCTTCGTTGTGCCATATCATCAAATGTATGATTTTTTTTATGTTATATAGAGAACAATCCAAATATAGTCATATTGGTTAGGCACTTCCTTTTTAAATTTGTTAAGAGAAGAAAGGAGAAGAAATTTGAAATTACAGTATCTTTTATAATTCCCTACACAACTGCTCTAGTCAGCATTCTTTGTTTTGTTTTTATGGCTTGAGTTACTGTCTGCTATCATTTGAAGAACTTCCACTAGTATTGCTTGTGAAGCCCGTCTGCTAACAATGAACTCACTCAGTTTCTGTTTCTGTTTCTGAGTTATGGTGAAGTATTGATGATAAGTTGTGGAGTGGTAGGAAAAACTAAAATGCGATGTGCTGTATGATGTATGTTTCACTGAAGTGTCTTGGTCAAATTCTAATGATTTATGATAGAAATCACATAAAGCAAGCATCACAATTCTCCAGGAATGCTCTGTAGAATGCTAATGTTAATGATGAATATGTGATCCCAAATCTTTCACTTGTATTGACCTTATCTCATTAATTCTTCTCCCAACAATGCCATAACTAGAGTTGAGTTCTAAAGTGTACCTTCCTCTTTTCCAATAGAAATGGTCCCACAATTTCAGAAAGTTCTCAAAGGTGAAAAAGTGCACACGGCGTTTATCACGTTTGCAAATGCCAATGAAAATGCTAAGGTAACACTGTCCAAAAGGCAATATTCTTCTGTGAGGGCACCCAACTTTAAACAAATACACATATTCTAAATACAGCTTAGATCTGTGACATGTTTTGGCCAATGAAGTGTGAGCAGACATGATGGCCTTCAATGAGCAGCAGAGGCCTTAAATGGGCTTGTGCAGTTGGGCTCACCTCTTATGTTTCAGTGAACTTTGTGAGAAGACAGGGCCTGGGAGCTGCGGCCTCACAGTTGGGCTCCAGAGGAACATGTGTGTTACAGACCTCAAACTGACCCAAAACACGGAGCAAAACCAGCCATCTAGAGGTCTAAAAGAGAGCCACTGCAGCTAGCCAATAGGTCCAAGAAAAATAAATTCTTGTTTATGGAACTGAGTTTTGGGTCGACTTGTTCCAAAGCATTATCACAGCAAGAGCTGACTAACACAACATCCTCCAAATCATTGTTATGTAAATGGATGCCACCATGCCTACAAGTAAGGCAACTGTGTACTCAAATTGTGAGAGTTCTTGAACTCTTGGTGCCTCTCCAACACAATGTACATGGCTAAATTTCCACAAATAAGTTCACTAATATACCACAAAGATCTCCCTAAGCTTTTATTAAATGTAATGCAAAGTTCTTTCTTTTCATTTTCTGCTTCTACATAGTTAAAATGCTTTTTATCAATGTAAAATGGCTCTTACCTTTTGGCTTCTGTCGTGAGAGTCTTTTGAACTCTGAAACACTGTAGGATATCACCTATATATGGAATCTAAAACAGACAACAATTGAACGAATATAACAAAAAAGAAGGAGAGTCACCGATATAGAGAACAAACTAATGGTTGCCAGTGCGGAGGGGGAGGAGGGGGCAATACAGGGGTGGGGAAGTGAGAGATGTAAACTACTGGGTGTACGACAGGCTCAAGGATGTATTGTACAACACAGGGAATATAGCCAATATTTTGTAATAACTGTAAATGTAAAGTAACCTTTAAAAAGGATATAAAATTTTTTTAAAAAAGAAATCATACTTAAAATTCGAAACAATTTAAATGTCCATCAACAGGAAAATGCACATATAAATTATTGGATTTCCCTACATGGGAATCCTACGTAGCGAGGAAAGTACATGAACTAGACAGATCTTTACGTGTCAGCATGGATGAACCTAGCAAAGATAACACTAAATAAAGCAAGTAACAAGAGAAAACAAAATAGAATACGATATGCAGTTTAAGAATACTTAAAATTGTAGCCTACATAGAAAGACATCCATGCCACTGATGGAGACCAAGTTCAGAGGAGGGGTTACCCAGGGTCAGCTGGGGAGTGGCTGTGTCTGGGAAAGTGGTCACACCAGAGACTCTTCAACAGGAATGGTAATGTTTCACTTCACACGCTGGCTGGAGGACGGAGAAGTGTCTGCGATGTTATAATGTGAGCACGCTGCATGTAAAACCCATTGCTGACCACACCTAGGGGAACTGATGCGTGGGAGCTGGTAGTGGGTGGAGGCATCCAGAAGGTGGTGGTAGAAGAGGAACGTTGTACACGTAACGCCTAAGGCCTGACCAGAGGACGACCACTGCTCTAGAAACTGGACACAAATCCAACTTCTACGGCCAATCTTAGAAGACAAACTGAGGCATATTTAAAATTTTAACACTTTATGTGCGCAAAAATAGATTCAATTCAGGCAGCACAAAGCGGAAGAGGTGAGGAGCACTCCAGCCACAGGAGCTGCAGAGATGTTTATTTTAAAAGGGCAGAAGCAAAGCAAGGAAACGAGTGATTTGCTATGGCTTTAACGCCTAGTTGGTGGTTTGTGACTGGGTGTCCTCAGCGGTGTTCGTCACCCTGAGGCGCTGACAGGCTTAGATTTTGGTTGGTTTAAGTAGGCGGCCGCATCGCTAGAGCCACCGCAGGCTAACGGCCTCCTTGCAGGGCTAATTTACTAACACCAATTGTCTGAGTCCTTCCTCTTACTCAGTCACTTCACTTCCTACGCCTCACTTTCTCTTCTCTAAAGTGGATATTCAGTAATAAATTCTCTGTGGAGGTGTCAGTACAAAACAAAGTGATTATTAGGAACCACGATCATGTCCTGAATGCACGGAACACGTCACCGTTTGCCAACCACCGTGTCAAGTCAGCAGAAACGACAGAAATTAAGAGCTCTCCGCAGAAATTCACACACCTGTGCACCAGGTAAGGGACCACAGGCAGACGTTCACTCAGCCTTTCCTGTGTCCCTCACGGAGTTCACGCTCTCTCCTGGGCGGGGCGAGCACAGACACTTTGCGGGAGTTTAACTACTTTTAAAATGCACTGATACAACCATGTCTCACTTTTGTTTGGATCAGTCAGCAAACGCTTTTTGGAAACCCCAAATTCTCCACACCTCCTACCTTTCGCGCTGCCTTAGTCTCAAAGCTGCCGACACCGCCCCTCAGGCCGCGTCGTCAGGGGAGGCGGGTCGGCGTGCTGCTCCTCAAGCCGCGTCGTCAAGGGAGGCGGGTCTGCGTGCGGACGCACGGCGAGCGCGCAGAAGTCCTCGAGCCCCGCCCCCACGGGCCCGCCCGGAGGCTTAAACCGCAACCCCGCGGCTAGGGAGGGCGTTGATGCCCGCGCCAGCACCAGACCGCGCGTGGGCTCCAGAGCGCGGCATGGAGGGCCCGGCCTAGCTGGGGCCCGTGGCCCTATGTCTTCGGGCCGCAGCCGCTGGGCGGTGGGCGCCCGAGGGGCCGGGAGGCGAGCCGGGACCCACAGGCGGGTGTGGGCATCCTGTCTGCAGCCAGCGTCCCCGAGGCCGCGCTCAGGCCATGATCACTCGGTGAAGCTGCGCCCGGACAGCGCGGCCGACTCCTTCTCACGCTCTGAGGACCTGTGCGCGCTGCAGGACTCGGTGCCTCTGCCCTCCGTGCGGGCTTCCCTGAGGGAGGGCCTGCTGGACTTAACGCCGACCGCCTCCGCGGGGTAGACTGGGCGCCACTCCTGAGCACCCTCTGCCCCTGATCTGTATCCAGAGCTTCTTCCAGCCACGGCTTGTCGAGACAGGTTTGTACTTCCCGCTTCCAGGGGCCCTCGTGTGGGCGCTGAGAAGCGGGGTTTTAAATGGTTGAAGGTGGAGAGTGGGCACTAGAACCGGTGCCCAGTGACCGGGTGTACGTGCACTAGACGGGGCGTGCGGCCTAGGACTCCTGCCAGCTCGGTGACCCCGGCCGAGTGCCTTAAGGCTTCAAGGTCTCAGTGTTCTCATCTGTAGCGTGGGCTTAACAGGACCCAGCCTCTGTGGCGGTTACAAGGATGCACTGTGTTAATGCTTCTCGGCTCTACAAAGTAGAACACTTAGCACAGTTTGGAGTATCGTTAATTGTTGCACGGATGTTACCTGGTCTGTTGAATGACTTTGCCTGGTACACACCAAAGCGGTTAGGAAATGGATATATCCCAGCTTCATTTCCTTTCCATTCAAACGGGGCTCAGGAAAAAAAAAAATTTTTTTCAATAGGTGTATCATATATAGTGGAAAGAGCACCGGTGTCAAGGCAGCTTAGGGTTTGAATTCCAGAGCTTATGCTCTCTGTGGCCTGGACAGGTTTCTTTTGCACTACAATCCCCACACTTGTAAAATGACATTAAAAACCACTCTTTCTGTGGGTTCTTAGAATTAATTAAGCAGGTTATGTGTGTAAAGTATCCTGGCACTTGAATGAGTTGTCAGAACCAAGGGCTGCTGGAGACCATGCTTCTGCCCTAGGGAATCTTCCCTTCTACTGGGCAGCAAGTAAACACAAGCACAGGAGTCAGTGCTCTGGAAGAAGTGAGTTCTGCTGCTACAGAGCACAGAATCTCTTTTTTCTTTGATTTAATTTTTATTCTATATTGGAGGATAGTTGATTTACAATATTGTGTTAGTTTCAGGTGTACAGTAAAGTGATTCAGTTATACATATATCCATTCCTTTTCAGATTCTTTTCCCGTACACTTTGTTACAGGATATGGAGTAGAGGTCCCTGTGCTATGCAGTAGATCCTTGTTGATTATTTTATATATAGTCGTGTGTCTATGTTAATGCCAAACTCCTAATGTATCCCTCCCCGCCATCTTTCCCCTTTGCAGAGCACAGAAACTTGGAAGGGCAAGTTCAGGGTACGATTCTTGGAGGAAGTGCCGTCCTTTCTAAGGATATGTAGAAGCTCCTGGGGTGGCAGGAGAAAGCAGTGTGTGTTGAAGTTTGAGAAATGTAAGAAAATATGGCAAAACTAAGGTACAGGACTGGAACTCAGGGTTTGGGAAAGAAATGAGAGTCGATACTGAAAACTTAGTGGGGCCCAACAGAAAGGCGCCTTGTTTGTCCTGTCAGAAGTTTGGATGTTTATCCTGAAGGCTGCGGGAAACACCAAAGAACAGTGAAATGGAATTCTGGTTTAGAGGCTCACTTGGACCTCCATGTGGAAGGCAGTTGATTGGGTGCAGGGTGAATTGTAATCTAAGGGTCCCACTTAAGTTATAAAAGGTGGGACCGGGTTTTGCAGATCTGAGAGAGAATGGGTGAGGCCTGGTGACCAGTTAGAAAAGGGAGGGCAGCAAGCGTGGGTGACAGTTTACAGCTGCATCTTTTTGAGAGATACAGAGCACAGTAGAAAGGGATTGGGGGTGGCAAGAGGATCTTACTTCATCTTCAGTGCTTTAGAGGGGCCTGGTAGACAGGTCTGGGCCCAAGGTACAGATGTGGGCTTTTGGGAGGACAGGTGTTTGAAGGCATGGTAGAGACTTAGGTTATCCACAAGAATATCCAAAGAATCATAGGTCTGAGAGTGTTTTTAAGTGGGTATATTTGAGGATGTTTATAAGCTGAGAGAAAGTAGCCAACAGAAGAAGGGTGTAAAGATCTAGGAGAGGAAGTGATTGTTCATTTGTTTTTGAAAAGCTGAACACTTATCGTGTGCCTGGCCCGTTTCTAGGATCTGGGGTTCACACCATCTGTTATCTCTTCCGCAAGGACAGTTCAATTCATCCCCTGGTGAACAGAAGTCAGATTATTCTTTGCATCCCATTCAGGTGTAAGAACTGTTTTGTACCTCTGAAGGGAAGCAAGCTCTATCCTTTGGTCACCTGCTGATGATAATAGCATTGGCTGAGACCTGACCATTTACAGTGAAGGCACTTCTGTAGGTAATAAGTTCCAGGAGGGCCCGAACTGAGTATGTCTGTTTCAGCATTTAGCATGGTTTAGCATCTGAGAGGCCGGTACATTATTGGCATATAGTAGACTTAAAAATGAATATTTGTGGATTGTCTGAATGAGTGGATGTGTGTGATTCACATCCTATTTGCAGGTCCTATGCCCTGCAATGGATTTTCAGTGTCAGGTTGTGAAAGTATTTATGACGGGGATTGGCATTGTTCCCTATCTAATGGATAAAGATTACACATGAAAGGACTTTACACTGACATCCCAAAAGCCTCATAGGAATTACTTAACAAAAAAATAAAATTGGATTCTGTATAATTTCTAATTTGTAAGCTGGCCAGAACACTGGTATTTCAGTCAGTCCTCTGGTAGTTCCGATGACGTCCCCATGATCACCCAGGCATAATCAGAATGGCTTTAGGATTTGGGAGCCAAAATGTTCCTCAGTATTTACGGCTTTGCTCGTCCATTTAAGAAAATGGACTATTGAAAAAAATAGCTTCAGACACAATATGGCATTTTATGATTTAGCATGAAATCTGAGAAATATAGAGGTTATCGGAAGCCTGCAATGGTAAAGTTCCCTCTGCTATTGAAGTTATTGTCTTTAAACAAAGATTCTACATCACTAATGCTATATATATATTTTTTTATGATATTCAGGTTAATTTCCAATTCTAAGGAAGTAATTGGTTGGTTGGTATGAGAGATGGTGTGGCTTCCAAAGGTGAAAAGTATTATTTTGCTGTAATTTCCGGCTACCTAAGGATGGGAGAGGCCCGGGACACTGCAGTCAGTATATTATGTGGAGCAGGTTATATTGTGGTTTATTTATGAACTTTTACATGTTTATTTTCTTCTTTGCGGTATGCGGGCCTCTCACTGTTGCGGCCTCTCCCGTTGAGGAGCACAGGCTCCGGATGCGCAGGCTCAGCGGCCATGGCTCACGGGCCTAGCCACTCCGCGGCATGTGGGATCTTCCCGGACTGGGGCACGAACCCGTGTCCCCTGCATAGGCAGGCAGACTCTCAACCACTGCGCCACAAGGGAAGCCCACGTGTTTATTTTCTATGCAAGTTTGTGTGCTCCTTTTTGAGTTTTGGTAGATAAGTGTTTTGTAACTTTGGAATACTTGGAGTTATATACATATATATATATTTTAATGTAGTAGTTAGAGCCGCGGAAGTGTACTAGTCTACCTAGTACTCCCTGTCGGAATGCCACACTTGAGGCCAGATGCCAGCCTTCCCAGAACATTCGTGGCCTCCTTTCAGTTTTTGACCTGCTCAGATTGAGTCCCTGTAGACTCTTCATCAGCTTGAAACCTGATCTTCCACCCCTTCCCTGACCTTGATGGTTACCTTCCTACTTTAGGCCTCAGGTGCTTTAGCTATAAATGATATAGTTGCCCTTAATTCTAAAGTTTTCTTTCTAAAGGGCTACAATGTGGTGGCTCCTTGAAAATGTTTCTCTTTGCTGGTTTTAATTTTGTAGAGAATTAAAACCCCAGCCACTCTAAAAGACAGTAAGTTACATTGGATAAGGAAAGTGTGCTTTTGTAGTTAGATTAACAGGGATGGAAGATGACTTAATATGTTTTAAGATACTCATGATCCGTTCTCATGAGAGTCGGGGGAAGAAGGGGAAGAGAGTTAATAAAATACCAAACGACTGTGACAAATTAAGTTCACCAAGATGTAGCTGATTAGTTACTACTTGAATAAGCCACACAAATCCAATTCAAGTTGTCCTTTATTTTTCTAAGAAGGATCCCAGTGAACTGAGTCCCATGTTCAGTGACTCCACGTTCAATGGCTTAGTCTTTAAAAACTGTTACGTTGCTGGAAGAAGAAATATTGCCCATCAGTCCTAATTGATGTTTAGCTATCACGCACATTTGAAATAAATTTATTACTTTGCCTGATCTCAGTGTAATACATTCTAAAGGGGCAAAGAGCACACGAAAAGTTATGGAGTCTCCATCTTCTACACTAAAGTGTGCAATAAATTACATATTATTTGGCTGTGAAATTCACAAGCCATAGAAACCACACCATTAGCAATGTATACAGTGGTAAACAGCAGGTAATGAGAATGATATAAAATAAAACAGACTGTGTATGTTGGCACTGCTGCCAATAAAACAATCATTCAATGCATTCATATGCATCTATGCTAGGTAAGCTCTTTAGGGCAATTGCTATGAGTTCTACATACCTGTCAGGATATTATATATAGCCCACTTTCTACGGCATTTTTTCAAAGACTCTGAGAAAGGGTTACTCTGGGTAAATTCAGACCTTTTCTCAATATAGAATTTGGTCAACATGCATTCTGAACAGCAAAATTTCACAGTATTTTCCTACACTAATTGCCACCTCAGCAAATGCAGGATTAAGTATAATGGATTATAAGGAGTTAGAAAGGAAAGATGGAAGAAAAGAAGGAAGGTAGAAAAAAGGTGGGTATGGAGTACTTCATCATTTACGTAAAGAGTGGACCTAAAACTAACCTGAGGTTTCCCTGAGCTATTAGCATACGCTATAGAAACTTAAATGAAAAAATAAAAAAAACAGCAAGGGAAACTCAAAGATTCTTTGTTTTTTCACTTTACTGCATACACACGTCCACCTTAAACAATCTATATGCTTATATCCAATAAGAGAGCATTGTTTTGCAAGGCTATTTGGGTTCTATCAGCATGTAAAGGTCGGACAACTCAACTTTAGCAGAGTTAGCCTTCAGGTGAATAATTGCTTCTTTCAGGTTGCGAGCATTTGAATTTTCCAGAAATGTTTCCCAAAATATGAAAACTAAAAGAAGGGTCCTAGGACAGCGTCCTTTAGAAGTTTTATAGTATCAAGCCTTTTGGAGGAAGAGAATCTTTGTCGATTATCAACACAATGATTCCAAGCAGGTCAATTTTTGCTGACAATATTATATAACAGAACCCACTTCACCTCCATTATACTGACAATGATCTTCCTTACTTCAACCTTGTGCTTCTTAGTAAAGTTGAAAATACTGAGCCAAGAACAGACAGTGACAATGCCAGAGACTCAGATGTACCTATAGGTGCCTTCAGACAACATCAGCCACCCAGGCTAAAGTCCTGGTTTAAAACATCCCAACATGAATGAATCTCAAAAACCATATGCTGAGCAAGTGAAGCCAGATCAAAAGGCCACCTACTGTATTATTCAACTTACATGAAATTCTAAACTCGGCAAAAGTCGTCTCTAAAGATAAAAAACAGATCTGTGGTTGCCGTGGGGTAGGAGATGGGGATACTTTTGCAAAAGCCTAGGAGGAAACTTTCTAGGGTTTTAGAATTGTTATCTATCTTTATGGGGGTGGTAGTTATACAAATGTATACATTAATTAAAAGTCACTGAACCGTTGACTAAAAATGTCTGCATTTTATGTATGTAAATGATACCTTAATAAGGTTGATTACAAAATGAACCAAAACCAAAACAAAGCAGAAGAAAAACCTCTCAAGACCTCAAAGGAAATACACTGTTTTCTTCCAGGGTACCAGACTGGAAATGAGGCATTGGTCTGTTCTACCCTCAGATTATCCCTAGGATTATCTAGTCTATTTTAAAGCACTAGAGTCCCCTATCAGGAAAACTCACCCCATGTTTAATTACTTTGATTTCTTCTCTGCCTCTTCTCCCAAGACAGTGAAGCCATTCACGGAAGGAAAACCAGCTTTTTCCAACTTTGCATCACCACATATTCTTTCCAAAGCTATTATTTATGGAATGGAATTTGGCTACACTTTGTAAAAATCTAGCTTTTTGGGCCTTACAAATCTTAACAGTTAACCTATTGCCTCCACTGGAATTTGGAAAAAACTTATTTTGAAAAGGAATAGCTGAGACTTGACATTTTTTGTGTGTGATTTTCTCTTCCCCTAAGAGAGAAGTGAGTAGGAATTAGAAAAACAAACATAAAGAAAAATAAATTATCTTGCTGCCTTTGCATGGTTATAATTTATAGGAGGCCCTTTTCAACAATAATCTATTATTAGAATCAATAAAATATAATCTCCATGAAGGCCAGGCCAGGATATTTGTCCCTTTTTCAGCAGATTGCAATACAAACCACATTCATGGATCTGCTTCTTGATGATCTTTGTAATACTGTAACAGTTGCCCATTTCCTCATGCCTCTTCACCTTAACTTCAACCTGGTTTTTCACCAATGACCTCACATTTCCTTCTCTATCACTTGGTTGTGGGCCTCTTTTCCAACTCCAACTCCAACTCGCATTTCACTCTGGCACCAAAGGAAGACTCACACCTTCCTGCTTTTTAGTCATACCTCAAGGTCATTACCATATTGTGATCACCCTGAAGAATAGCCAGACAATTGTTATTTCAGAGCCATCTGACAGTTTGTAGCTCTAAAAATTAACTAAGAACCGCATTTGACAAAAATATCCTAGTTTAAGATTTTGGTAATACAGCAACAGTAATTCCGAAGTCATTTATGACAATCAGTGTGGGAAGCACCCTCCTTCAGGAAGATCCTTTGCCATACAATACTCTTTCCCTGTCTGGTAATAAGGAAGAATGGCAGAGGAAAGTAACCTTTTGTGGAAATAAATACTTGGCTTTGAGAAGGCTTGAAGTTCATACATTTTTCTTGAATTAGATTCCCCATTAATTACTTTATCCACAAAGAGGTAATTATCAGAGTTATGTAAGCAATTAAGGAGATGCTACTCCATATTCTTTCAGCTTGTTGACCTTTCTCACTTTATTTCATGTGACTATCTGAAACATCAGTGATTTACATGCCTTTTTTTTTGACAGATTTCTCTGTGTATGTGTCCCCATGATGAAAACATCATTAAAGTAAAATATCATGAATAGACTCTTAAGAAGCAGAGTCTACTTAAAGTCCTGGAAAATATGAAAGCACTAATATTCATGGACAACTCTACACTCTGAAAGTTACTCCAAATTTTGTTGATCTCTCTTTTGTCTAGGAGTTTTTCATATTTTCTACCATGATCATTTGTTAGTTTTATAATTACATAATAAAGGCATTACATCATACAATCTTTTGTTATCCATTGCAGTTTTAAAACTATTCCTTTCCTTGTCCTCAGCAGATATGTCATAGATTACTAGTACACAAGCAAAGACTTTCAACGTAACAGTACTTTATAGTGAGAAGAACTATACTGAGCTATCTCTATCCTAAGACAATGCACTAGGAAAGCACTAGGAATTCTTAAGCACTAGGAATACAGAGACGATCAAGGGGCAAGTTCCTTGCCTTTGAGTATATATGATCATTATAGCAAATGCTTAAATAGCACTTAGTATGTAACTCACCACAGCAGTCTTATTATCCTCCTTTTTAATAGGTGAGCAGAGGAAGCCACAGGGAAGTAATAGGGTAAAGCCAGAATTTGAACCTAGGTAGACTAGTACACTCTCCACGGCTTTAACTACTACATTAGTGTATATATATATATATATATATGTATATAACTCCAAGTATTCCAAAGTTACAAAACACTTATCTACCAAAACTCAAAAAGGAGCACACAAACTTGCATAGAAAATAAACACGTGGGCTTCCCTTGTGGCGCAGTGGTTGAGAGTCTGCCTGCCTATGCAGGGGACACGGGTTCGTGCCCCAGTCCGGGAAGATCCCACATGCCGCGGAGTGGCTAGGCCCGTGAGCCATGGCCGCTGAGCCTGCGCATCCGGAGCCTGTGCTCCTCAACGGGAGAGGCCGCAACAGTGAGAGGCCCGCATACCGCAAAGAAGAAAATAAACATGTAAAAGTTCATAAATAAACCACAATATAACCTGCTCCACATAATATACTGACTGCAGTGTCCCGGGCCTCTCCCATCCTTAGGTAGCCGGAAATTACAGCAAAATAATACTTTTCACCTTTGGAAGCCACACCATCTCTCATACCAACCAACCAATTACTTCCTTAGAATTGGAAATTAACCTGAATATCATAAAAAAATATATATATAGCATTAGTGATGTAGAATCTTTGTTTAAAGACAATAACTTCAATAGCAGAGGGAACTTTACCATTGCAGGCTTCCGATAACCTCTATATTTCTCAGATTTCATGCTAAATCATAAAATGCCATATTGTGTCTGAAGCTATTTTTTTCAATAGTCCATTTTCTTAAATGGACGAGCAAAGCCGTAAATACTGAGGAACATTTTGGCTCCCAAATCCTAAAGCCATTCTGATTATGCCTGGGTGATCATGGGGACGTCATCGGAACTACCAGAGGACTGACTGAAATACCAGTGTTCTGGCCAGCTTACAAATTAGAAATTATACAGAATCCAATTTTATTTTTTTGTTAAGTAATTCCTATGAGGCTTTTGGGATGTCAGTGTAAAGTCCTTTCATGTGTAATCTTTATCCATTAGATAGGGAACAATGCCAATCCCCGTCATAAATACTTTCACAACCTGACACTGAAAATCCATTGCAGGGCATAGGACCTGCAAATAGGATGTGAATCACACACATCCACTCATTCAGACAATCCACAAATATTCATTTTTAAGTCTACTATATGCCAATAATGTACCGGCCTCTCAGATGCTAAACCATGCTAAATGCTGAAACAGACATACTCAGTTCGGGCCCTCCTGGAACTTATTACCTACAGAAGTGCCTTCACTGTAAATGGTCAGGTCTCAGCCAATGCTATTATCATCAGCAGGTGACCAAAGGATAGAGCTTGCTTCCCTTCAGAGGTACAAAACAGTTCTTACACCTGAATGGGATGCAAAGAATAATCTGACTTCTGTTCACCAGGGGATGAATTGAACTGTCCTTGCGGAAGAGATAACAGATGGTGTGAACCCCAGATCCTAGAAACGGGCCAGGCACACGATAAGTGTTCAGCTTTTCAAAAACAAATGAACAATCACTTCCTCTCCTAGATCTTTACACCCTTCTTCTGTTGGCTACTTTCTCTCAGCTTATAAACATCCTCAAATATACCCACTTAAAAACACTCTCAGACCTATGATTCTTTGGATATTCTTGTGGATAACCTAAGTCTCTACCATGCCTTCAAACACCTGTCCTCCCAAAAGCCCACATCTGTACCTTGGGCCCAGACCTGTCTACCAGGCCCCTCTAAAGCACTGAAGATGAAGTAAGATCCTCTTGCCACCCCCAATCCCTTTCTACTGTGCTCTGTATCTCTCAAAAAGATGCAGCTGTAAACTGTCACCCACGCTTGCTGCCCTCCCTTTTCTAACTGGTCACCAGGCCTCACCCATTCTCTCTCAGATCTGCAAAACCCGGTCCCACCTTTTATAACTTAAGTGGGACCCTTAGATTACAATTCACCCTGCACCCAATCAACTGCCTTCCACATGGAGGTCCAAGTGAGCCTCTAAACCAGAATTCCATTTCACTGTTCTTTGGTGTTTCCCGCAGCCTTCAGGATAAACATCCAAACTTCTGACAGGACAAACAAGGCGCCTTTCTGTTGGGCCCCACTAAGTTTTCAGTATCGACTCTCATTTCTTTCCCAAACCCTGAGTTCCAGTCCTGTACCTTAGTTTTGCCATATTTTCTTACATTTCTCAAACTTCAACACACACTGCTTTCTCCTGCCACCCCAGGAGCTTCTACATATCCTTAGAAAGGACGGCACTTCCTCCAAGAATCCTACCCTGAACTTGCCCTTCCAAGTTTCTGTGCTCTGCAAAGGGGAAAGATGGCGGGGAGGGATACATCAGGAGTTTGGCATTAACATATACACACGACTATATATAAAATAATCAACAAGGATCTACTGCATAGCACAGGGACCTCTACTCCATATCCTGTAACAAAGTGTACGGGAAAAGAATCTGAAAAGGAATGGATATATGTATAACTGAATCACTTTACTGTACACCTGAAACTAACACAATATTGTAAATCAACTATCCTCCAATATAGAATAAAAATTAAATCAAAGAAAAAAGAGATTCTGTGCTCTGTAGCAGCAGAACTCACTTCTTCCAGAGCACTGACTCCTGTGCTTGTGTTTACTTGCTGCCCAGTAGAAGGGAAGATTCCCTAGGGCAGAAGCATGGTCTCCAGCAGCCCTTGGTTCTGACAACTCATTCAAGTGCCAGGATACTTTACACACATAACCTGCTTAATTAATTCTAAGAACCCACAGAAAGAGTGGTTTTTAATGTCATTTTACAAGTGTGGGGATTGTAGTGCAAAAGAAACCTGTCCAGGCCACAGAGAGCATAAGCTCTGGAATTCAAACCCTAAGCTGCCTTGACACCGGTGCTCTTTCCACTATATATGATACACCTATTGAAAAAAATTTTTTTTTTTCCTGAGCCCCGTTTGAATGGAAAGGAAATGAAGCTGGGATATATCCATTTCCTAACCGCTTTGGTGTGTACCAGGCAAAGTCATTCAACAGACCAGGTAACATCCGTGCAACAATTAACGATACTCCAAACTGTGCTAAGTGTTCTACTTTGTAGAGCCGAGAAGCATTAACACAGTGCATCCTTGTAACCGCCACAGAGGCTGGGTCCTGTTAAGCCCACGCTACAGATGAGAACACTGAGACCTTGAAGCCTTAAGGCACTCGGCCGGGGTCACCGAGCTGGCAGGAGTCCTAGGCCGCACGCCCCGTCTAGTGCACGTACACCCGGTCACTGGGCACCGGTTCTAGTGCCCACTCTCCACCTTCAACCATTTAAAACCCCGCTTCTCAGCGCCCACACGAGGGCCCCTGGAAGCGGGAAGTACAAACCTGTCTCGACAAGCCGTGGCTGGAAGAAGCTCTGGATACAGATCAGGGGCAGAGGGTGCTCAGGAGTGGCGCCCAGTCTACCCCGCGGAGGCGGTCGGCGTTAAGTCCAGCAGGCCCTCCCTCAGGGAAGCCCGCACGGAGGGCAGAGGCACCGAGTCCTGCAGCGCGCACAGGTCCTCAGAGCGTGAGAAGGAGTCGGCCGCGCTGTCCGGGCGCAGCTTCACCGAGTGATCATGGCCTGAGCGCGGCCTCGGGGACGCTGGCTGCAGACAGGATGCCCACACCCGCCTGTGGGTCCCGGCTCGCCTCCCGGCCCCTCGGGCGCCCACCGCCCAGCGGCTGCGGCCCGAAGACATAGGGCCACGGGCCCCAGCTAGGCCGGGCCCTCCATGCCGCGCTCTGGAGCCCACGCGCGGTCTGGTGCTGGCGCGGGCATCAACGCCCTCCCTAGCCGCGGGGTTGCGGTTTAAGCCTCCGGGCGGGCCCGTGGGGGCGGGGCTCGAGGACTTCTGCGCGCTCGCCGTGCGTCCGCACGCAGACCCGCCTCCCTTGACGACGCGGCTTGAGGAGCAGCACGCCGACCCGCCTCCCCTGACGACGCGGCCTGAGGGGCGGTGTCGGCAGCTTTGAGACTAAGGCAGCGCGAAAGGTAGGAGGTGTGGAGAATTTGGGGTTTCCAAAAAGCGTTTGCTGACTGATCCAAACAAAAGTGAGACATGGTTGTATCAGTGCATTTTAAAAGTAGTTAAACTCCCGCAAAGTGTCTGTGCTCGCCCCGCCCAGGAGAGAGCGTGAACTCCGTGAGGGACACAGGAAAGGCTGAGTGAACGTCTGCCTGTGGTCCCTTACCTGGTGCACAGGTGTGTGAATTTCTGCGGAGAGCTCTTAATTTCTGTCGTTTCTGCTGACTTGACACGGTGGTTGGCAAACGGTGACGTGTTCCGTGCATTCAGGACATGATCGTGGTTCCTAATAATCACTTTGTTTTGTACTGACACCTCCACAGAGAATTTATTACTGAATATCCACTTTAGAGAAGAGAAAGTGAGGCGTAGGAAGTGAAGTGACTGAGTAAGAGGAAGGACTCAGACAATTGGTGTTAGTAAATTAGCCCTGCAAGGAGGCCGTTAGCCTGCGGTGGCTCTAGCGATGCGGCCGCCTACTTAAACCAACCAAAATCTAAGCCTGTCAGCGCCTCAGGGTGACGAACACCGCTGAGGACACCCAGTCACAAACCACCAACTAGGCGTTAAAGCCATAGCAAATCACTCGTTTCCTTGCTTTGCTTCTGCCCTTTTAAAATAAACATCTCTGCAGCTCCTGTGGCTGGAGTGCTCCTCACCTCTTCCGCTTTGTGCTGCCTGAATTGAATCTATTTTTGCGCACATAAAGTGTTAAAATTTTAAATATGCCTCAGTTTGTCTTCTAAGATTGGCCGTAGAAGTTGGATTTGTGTCCAGTTTCTAGAGCAGTGGTCGTCCTCTGGTCAGGCCTTAGGCGTTACGTGTACAACGTTCCTCTTCTACCACCACCTTCTGGATGCCTCCACCCACTACCAGCTCCCACGCATCAGTTCCCCTAGGTGTGGTCAGCAATGGGTTTTACATGCAGCGTGCTCACATTATAACATCGCAGACACTTCTCCGTCCTCCAGCCAGCGTGTGAAGTGAAACATTACCATTCCTGTTGAAGAGTCTCTGGTGTGACCACTTTCCCAGACACAGCCACTCCCCAGCTGACCCTGGGTAACCCCTCCTCTGAACTTGGTCTCCATCAGTGGCATGGATGTCTTTCTATGTAGGCTACAATTTTAAGTATTCTTAAACTGCATATCGTATTCTATTTTGTTTTCTCTTGTTACTTGCTTTATTTAGTGTTATCTTTGCTAGGTTCATCCATGCTGACACGTAAAGATCTGTCTAGTTCATGTACTTTCCTCGCTACGTAGGATTCCCATGTAGGGAAATCCAATAATTTATATGTGCATTTTCCTGTTGATGGACATTTAAATTGTTTCGAATTTTAAGTATGATTTCTTTTTTAAAAAAATTTTATATCCTTTTTAAAGGTTACTTTACATTTACAGTTATTACAAAATATTGGCTATATTCCCTGTGTTGTACAATACATCCTTGAGCCTGTCGTACACCCAGTAGTTTACATCTCTCACTTCCCCACCCCTGTATTGCCCCCTCCTCCCCCTCCGCACTGGCAACCATTAGTTTGTTCTCTATATCGGTGACTCTCCTTCTTTTTTGTTATATTCGTTCAATTGTTGTCTGTTTTAGATTCCATATATAGGTGATATCCTACAGTGTTTCAGAGTTCAAAAGACTCTCACGACAGAAGCCAAAAGGTAAGAGCCATTTTACATTGATAAAAAGCATTTTAACTATGTAGAAGCAGAAAATGAAAAGAAAGAACTTTGCATTACATTTAATAAAAGCTTAGGGAGATCTTTGTGGTATATTAGTGAACTTATTTGTGGAAATTTAGCCATGTACATTGTGTTGGAGAGGCACCAAGAGTTCAAGAACTCTCACAATTTGAGTACACAGTTGCCTTACTTGTAGGCATGGTGGCATCCATTTACATAACAATGATTTGGA
The DNA here is from genome assembly GCF_964270905.1 of Leucopleurus acutus. Classification (NCBI taxonomy): domain Eukaryota; kingdom Metazoa; phylum Chordata; class Mammalia; order Artiodactyla; family Delphinidae; genus Leucopleurus; species Leucopleurus acutus. Next base: position 23,620 of record NW_028138830.1, on the reverse strand, counting down.
GGATGTTGTGTTAGTCAGCTCTTGCTGTGATAATGCTTTGGAACAAGTCGACCCAAAACTCAGTTCCATAAACAAGAATTTATTTTTCTTGGACCTATTGGCTAGCTGCAGTGGCTCTCTTTTAGACCTCTAGATGGCTGGTTTTGCTCCGTGTTTTGGGTCAGTTTGAGGTCTGTAACACACATGTTCCTCTGGAGCCCAACTGTGAGGCCGCAGCTCCCAGGCCCTGTCTTCTCACAAAGTTCACTGAAACATAAGAGGTGAGCCCAACTGCACAAGCCCATTTAAGGCCTCTGCTGCTCATTGAAGGCCATCATGTCTGCTCACACTTCATTGGCCAAAACATGTCACAGATCTAAGCTGTATTTAGAATATGTGTATTTGTTTAAAGTTGGGTGCCCTCACAGAAGAATATTGCCTTTTGGACAGTGTTACCTTAGCATTTTCATTGGCATTTGCAAACGTGATAAACGCCGTGTGCACTTTTTCACCTTTGAGAACTTTCTGAAATTGTGGGACCATTTCTATTGGAAAAGAGGAAGGTACACTTTAGAACTCAACTCTAGTTATGGCATTGTTGGGAGAAGAATTAATGAGATAAGGTCAATACAAGTGAAAGATTTGGGATCACATATTCATCATTAACATTAGCATTCTACAGAGCATTCCTGGAGAATTGTGATGCTTGCTTTATGTGATTTCTATCATAAATCATTAGAATTTGACCAAGACACTTCAGTGAAACATACATCATACAGCACATCGCATTTTAGTTTTTCCTACCACTCCACAACTTATCATCAATACTTCACCATAACTCAGAAACAGAAACAGAAACTGAGTGAGTTCATTGTTAGCAGACGGGCTTCACAAGCAATACTAGTGGAAGTTCTTCAAATGATAGCAGACAGTAACTCAAGCCATAAAAACAAAACAAAGAATGCTGACTAGAGCAGTTGTGTAGGGAATTATAAAAGATACTGTAATTTCAAATTTCTTCTCCTTTCTTCTCTTAACAAATTTAAAAAGGAAGTGCCTAACCAATATGACTATATTTGGATTGTTCTCTATATAACATAAAAAAAATCATACATTTGATGATATGGCACAACGAAGGCAGTGAGAACAAAGCTGTGTTAGAATAAAAATGACAGTAGATCATAAGCTGAATCCGCAGGAAGAAGGAAGAGAACCAGAAATGGTAAATAGATTACCCGACAAACTCAAAAATATTTATTTGCTCAACTTTCTTCTCTAAGCTCTTTGAAAAAATAAGCTTGTGAGAAGTAATTATTATAATATGTTGTTAAGTATGTAACATATATAAATGTAATAAAAACAAAAAAGAGGGGAAGGCATACTGCTCTGTAACAGTACAGTTTCTGTTTCTATCTGGAATGAACCTACTAAAAATCTGAAGAGATTCTGAGATGTATTCCATAAGCCCTAGTGCAGCCATTACTCAAACAATGTGGTTAAAAATCATTAAAGGAATTACATGTTACAGCAGAAAATATCTACTTACTATAAAAGGAAAATGGAGGAACAACAACAATAACAAAAAAACAAAAACATGAGACATGTAGAAAACCAAAGGTAAAATGATAGACATAAATAAATCCTACCATATCAATAATAAAAACTAAATGTAAATGAATTAAACAGTACAATCAAAAGGCAGATATTGTCGAACTGGGTATTAAAAATGTTTTCTATAGGAGACACTGCTTGGATTCAAAAGTCTAATGTGTACAAAGTAAAAGGATGAAAAAATATACATCATGCAAATAGCAACCGTAAGCATTGCTGAAGTGGCTATACTAATACCAGAAAAAATAGACTTTAAAACAAACAAAAAGGTTACTAGATATGAAAAGGAACATTTTATGATAAAGAAAGGGAAGATACAAAAATCTTTAACATATTTGCCCTGAATAAGGTAAAACCAAAATACATGAAGAAGAAAATACCAAAATCCATGAAGAATTGAAGGAAGAAATAGATATTTGCACAACATTAGGTAGAGGCTTCAGTACTCCACAGTCAATAATGGATAGAACAGTTAGGCAGAAGATCAACAACGATATAGAAGACTTGGACGAGACTATGAATTAACAAGACCTAATAAATGTTTACAGAACACTCAACCAAACAGTAAAATACTCATCCTGCTCAACTACATGTGAAACGTTTTCCAGCATAGATGACATGCTAGGCTGTAAGAGAAGAGATTGAAACCCACATACATTGCTGGTGGGAATGTAAAATGGTGCGGCCATTTTACAAAACAGCTTGAGAATTCCTGCAAGTGTTAAACATAGAGTTACCCTATGATCCAGCAGTTCCACTACTAAATATATACCTAAGAGAAATAAAAACTTATGTCTGCACAAAAGCTTGTACGTGAATGTTCATAGAAGCATATTTCTAAAAACAAAAGGTGGAAATAATTCGAATGACAACCGGATAAATGAATAAACAAAATGTGGAATATCCATACAATAGAATAGCATTCAGCTATAGAAGGGAATGATCTATTGATCCATGTTACAACATGGATGAACCATGAAAGCATTATGTAAAGTAAAAGCAGCCACTCACAAAAGATCACATATTGTACGGTCCCATTTATATGAAATGCCCAGAATAGCAAATCTGTAGAGACAGGAAGTAGATGAGTGGTTGCCTAGGGCTGAGAAGGTTGAGGAGATTGAAAAAAGCTTGTTAATGTGTAATGGGTTTTTTGTGGGGGGACAGAAATCTAAAATTGGATTGTTGTGATGCTTACACAAGTCTTTTAGTGGTTACACTGAGAACCACTGAATCGTATACATTAAAGTGTTGAAATTATGGTATGTAAATTACATCCCAATAAAGCTGTTAAAATTATGATAATTTCATATTTATAAATTTGAAAATTCATCGAAAATGACAAATTCTTTAAAAATGCAAGCTAACAAGACTAACCCAAGAAAGAAAACATATCTCAAAAACCTATATCTACTGCAAAAGTTGTTTGTATAATTAAGTACCTTTACAGAAAATGATTTCCAGGGATAAATGGCTTTCCAAGTAAATTGTTCCAAATATTTAGGGAAGAAATATTGGTAATCTTACATAAAAATCTTCCAGGAAACAGAAAAGTATATATTGCTCAAAATATTTATAAGGCCAACATAAGCTTCAGATCAAAACTAAAAAGAATATTACAAGAATAGAATCACAGGCCAGTTTCTCTTTTGAACATGCATGCAAAATGTGTAAACAGAAGCACAAACTGTATCCATGGTATGTAAAACAATCGTATATCACAATCAAAGTAGCTTTATTCTAGTAATGCAAGGTTGGTTTAATGTTCAAACATGAAACTGATCCCAGGAATGAATTAGAGTGGGAAAAAAAAGTCATTTAAAACAGAAGTCTTTGGACTTCCCTGGTGGTCCAGTGGTTAGAACTTGGCACTTGCACTGCTGGGGCCCTGGGGTCCAATTCCCGGTCAGGGAACTAAGATCCTGCAAGCCACGAGGCAGGGACCTCCCCCGCCCCCGCCAAAAAAAAGGAAAAAAAGAAGACTTAACCAGGAGAAGCACAAGATCGAATAAACATAACAGATAACACCTTATGAAAAGTAGGTGAAGATTATGGAATATTCCAAAATTTTAAAACAAGAAACATTTAAAGGTTCAAGAGGATGTGACAAATATTGTACATAGGCAAAAAATAAAATAAAGTAAAATATACGGATGATGGGAGCCCAAAAATCCAGATGCCCATGTCCTGTCTCTGAAGATTCTCATTCAATGGGTTATGGATTTCCTCTATGTTTAAAAACCTACAGGTGTTATAAAGCAGAAACTAACACACCATTGTAAAGCAATTATACTCCAATAAAGATGTTAAAACACAACCAAACAAACCTACAGGTGATTCTGATATGATTCACAGACAATGGAAAGCTTCTGCTTTACAGGAAATAATACCAGATTATTTTGTTATTTTATAGTTATAGTAACAGGTTGTACTATTGACCGGTAAGTCTGATGTCAAAATGCACTCCCCACTAGGGATATAAAAGGAACTAATAGTCTCTGCGGCTGCTTGGTGGCAGCATGCATGGGCAATGCAAGGGCAATTATTGTAGGAATCCAAATGAGTGGAACATTTTAGAATTGGAAGACTACATACAGATCATCTAGTCAAGCTTCCAACTATTATAGTTGTGAAAACTAAGGCCCATATAAAAGAAATGATTTATCTCCAAAGAGCGTTAGTGAAAGAGTATGAAATTAAAAATATCTCTGGACTTTTAATTTAGTGCTGTTTTTATTAATCTCATGTATTAGCTTAAACTTCAGTGTGACAGATTTGGGATTGAATTCTTGCTCAAATTTACTGATTGTGTGCCTTTTAGTAAGTTACTAAAACACTTTTTTTTAAAAAAATAGATTTATTTTTGGCTGCGTTGGCTCTTCCTTGCTATGCGCGGGCTTTCTCTAGTTGTGGTGAGCGGGGGCTACTCTTTGTTACGGTGCGTGGGCTTCTCATTGTGGTGGCTTCTCTTTGTTGCTGAGTGCGGGGTCTAGGTGTGTGGGCTTCAGTAGTTGTGGTTCACGGGCTCTAGAGTGCAGGCTCAGTAGTTGTGGCACATGCTCTTAGTTGCTCCGTGGCATGTGGGAGCTTCCCGGACCAGGGCTCAAACCTGCACTGGCAGGCAGATTCTTAACCACTGCGCCACCAGGGAAGCCCTACTAAAACACTTCTAACTTCGCTTTTCACATATGTAAAATGGCTGATATAGAATATGAGATAACCTAGCACTGTTCTTAACACATACACGTAGTTAACATTTTTTGGCTCTCATCCCTCTTAAACAGCCTCTATCCTCTTAACAATGAAAGTGTGTTTCAGCTAGCAAAGCACCCCAGAGCGGACCACATTCTGGCAAGAGATATAGGATTCTTTTTCTTGCTGGTGGTTCTTTATACCTGATATTTAAACTGCACTGAAACATGAACATCTCTTCTTTATACTGTATTAATGGATTGATGAATTTGATAGATGAATTTTAAAAAGTAATATGCAGGAAAAAAAAGTAATATGCAGGAATTGAGCTGCCTTACTCTCAAGAAATATAATTCGATAGTGGTGGCTAAAACGATAAACAGTGTTTGGACAGGGAGTCCATATTGGATGTGAACTACTTGTACTCCCATTCGTCTATTAAGAATAAATAGAATCCTTTCAAAATCTGTTTTAAAGCGCAGTTATTTCCTTCTGACTCATTTAAGTTACCTGCAAGAAAAAGACAATCTCCTGAATCCTTGCTTAAAAGGCTTTTAATATAAAGCAGATAATTTTTTGCAACATTTCCCAAACTTTTCATTATCAAATTGGCTGAGGCTTCTCAACGATTATCATTTCACAACAATATCTCCCTTTTCACCTTTTTTAAAAGAGTTGGCCTCGTAGATGTGCCCTTAAAACAGAGCTTCACTCTCAACTTATTTTAAATTTTGTATTCAAACAGTATGAAGAAAACAAGATCAGGGAATTCAGCCGTAGAAGTGAATGGATTACTGATACATGCTACATCATGGATGCAACTAAGTGAAAGAAGTCAGGCGCGAAAGGCTCTATATTGTATGGTTCCATTTATATGAAATGTCCAGCAGTGGCAAATCCATACACATTGAAAATATTATACATTAGTGGTTTCCAGGGGTTTGGAAGAGAGGGAAATAGGGAATGACTCCTCAAAATGGGTGTATGTTTCCTCTAGGGGTGATGAAAATGTTTTGTAGTTGGACAGTGGTGATAGTTGCACAACATTGTGACAGTAGTAAATTCCACTGAATGGTACAGTGAATTGTAAAATGATCAAAATGGTGAATTTTGTGTTATGTTCATTTTACTACAATAAAAAGGAGAAAGAATTAGGGAAAGACTTAGAGTTTGGGAAACTAAGGTGAACTGGTCAAGAAAAAGACAGCTCTACTGTTCAGTGTTCTCTCAGCTCTCCCAGTGCATTAATCCTCAGCAAAAAGTAGCCTGAACTTGTCGATGATAGTCATTCAACACAGTCCAGGGAAAAGTAAATAAAATAAAACCCAACTCTTCTTCTTTAGCACATCTATGAAAGGTTAACTTGCTGCTCAGCCACGTGGACATTCATGAAATCGTTTCACTTTAGGTGTCCTCTACTTCAGTACTTTACTCACAGCTCATTCACACATGTAGGCAATAGCATTCCTTAATTCGATGGAATCTGCAGTGCTGGTTGTGGTGGGTCTCATGAAAAGCAAAGGGAAGGAGGAAAAAGCCTCCACATTGACTTGGTGGTCTTGACGAAATGGATGTAGAAGACAGCTTGAGTGTCAAACTGGAAACTGTTATTTTCCTTTTCCTTTTCTTTTTATCTTTCCTATCAGGTCGTCTGCCCACTTCCCACCCCCTTCTTTCAAACAGGAAAGACACTAATTAGCTGTTTTTTTGTGTTTTTGGTAAAACACCTGTTGTTTTGCGTTTCTTGTTGTTGGGTGAACATTATTGTTTTTACTGCCAAATGAGCTTCAGTGGTTGATGTAGGGGGTCTCTTGGGAACTTAACTTTTTCCAGTTTAAGTGGAAAAGCTTTTTTGTTTGAATTGGCTTTTACTGGGTGCTTCAAGGTTTGCTCTTGGCTCTTTGAAGGGGGACTGAATAGCACTGTGTTTCCTTTGAGGTTCCAATGAATAAAGGATCCTATGTCTTGGGCACTTTTTGTTGATTTTGCTGTGTGTCCTCTCTAATAGCCAGATGCAGATTCCAGGAAAATGACATATAAATGAATATAAGTAATCTAATATTTTTACAATTTGCTTTGGCCATACTCCTGGTCTTACTCTACTTGTAGCAGATGGCTTTAAAGTGCATTAGCTATGTATATATTAAAAATAATATAAATATACCAATATTAAATATTATATTGATGTATAAGTGTAATATACTAATACTTATATTAGTGTATAACAATTATGTATTATATTAATATATATTTTTGCCTAGCATATATTATATACAAAATATATGAGTAATAAAATGTATTTCTATGGTTAATATGTTCATAATATTAATATGATATATCCTGTAATATTGATTATAAAACAATTATATCATAATATATAAATATATAATTATTATTATCTGATATAATACACTATAGTTAATATATTCTATATAACAATATATAATGTATTAGTATAATTGTATTATATAATATAAATATAATACATATATAAAACTATATAACTTTTAGTTATACATTACGCATACGAGTATGTATAGCTATTTATAATTTTATTGACATAGGAATCTGGTCATCATAACAATTGATGTAAAAATATGCAATATTTTCAATCAAATGGGCCTTAACCTCACTATCTACACATAAGTACTTTTAAAATCTTGAACCCTGTCTAACTCATGCTTCCATATCTGTCAACCCGCTTTTCTACACATGCACGTAGACACACATTTATACACGATATATATGTATACTACCAGTTTTCAGTTCAATGTACATAAATATATAATATATAATTATATTCCTGTCTATGTATACAAATGTAAATCAAAGGTATGTGTATAGGTATGTATTTCATATGTTTATATAAATATACAAATAATGTATGTGTATATAAACACATGACTGTATACATACATACACAGAAATATACTTATTTAAACAAAAGGGACCTAAATATAGTTCTTTAAGAATAAAAAGTTATGTCTCACTGTTTCAATAACAGTTTATAGTTTTCTACTGTATGTGCTTCTATAATTGTTATGAACATTTCGCATTTTTGTTGAATGTTGTTTTAATTTTTTGCCTTTTTTTGTTTTTTGTTTGTTTTTTTTTTGGTACGTAGGCCTCTCACTGTTGCAGCCTCTCCCGTTGCGGAGCACAGGCTCCGGACGCACAGGCTCAGCGGCAATGGCTCACAGGCCGAGCCGCTCCGCGGCATATGGGACCTTCCCGGACCGGGGCACGAACCCGTGTCCCCTGCATCGGCAGGCGGACTCTCAACCACTGTGCAACCAGGTAAGCCCAGTTTTTTGCCATTATTAATGAAGTTCTGAAGAATACGGTGGGCAAGATTACTTGAAAAACTCTCCTAACAGAAATGGGTTAGGTATGCTAGGTTAAATGTACACAACTTATTTTTAAGTGCGTGGTTGATTTTGGAAGTGTGCAGTCGAAATTTCCAGGACCCATGAAGGAACGGTGGTCCATGTGTGAGAGTGATAGCTCTATTAAGAGTGAGTGGATTGAAGATCTTGATAGCTTAGAACAGAAGCTGGAAATCCTGTTTTTATGGAGCCAAATGGCAAATATTTTAGGCTTTGTAGACCAAAGAGGCAAAATTGAGGATATTATTTAGGTACTTAGGTAACCTTTTAAAATGCTACCAGTTAAAATGTGAAAATTATTCATAGCTCATAGGCCATAAAAAATAGGCAGCTGTCTGGATTTGGAATACAGGCCATAGTTGAATGACACACCTGGTATAGAGACTTGTTTTTAAATGGCCATGACCACATGGGAGGCAGGAGGTAAGACTCCATCCCTACTAGATGGGAAGTTAGAACTAAACCTACCCATCCCTGGCTTCACCTGTAATGAAAGGGTGTGCCAGGAGAAAAAAATATCTGCTGGCAAAGGGAGACTAAGAGCAAATTCTCTTGGCCTCTGCTCTGGGTAGGAAACAGGTAGGAAATCTTGAGAATTCTGAACCGCAGATCTGTGTTCACAGTGTTTGGGTTGCAAATTTATTTGCGGTCTTGCAAACAGAAGCTAAGAAATTAACTTAACATGCTCCCAAATCGGTGGTATTCCAAACACAAAACTAAACCCTTTCTGGAGAGGTAGACCTTCAACACAGGCCTATAGCGTTCCCACAGATAAAGTTTAGCTAAACGTGAGCTCATGATCTAAATTTACACAATAATGAAGAAATCAGCTACAGGTGGAGAGAATCAGCAAAAACAATCAATACCAGAATTAAATTCCCAAGGCCATCCATCAGATGTTGGAATTATCAGGTGCCAGGCAGAAAATATACATAAAACTAGAACTGAAACAAGGAGCGAGGATGTTTTAAAAGACTGGGTAGGATCTTTCAAACATTTTTAAAGTACATGTCATTGATAAAGCTAAAAACTCGAAGGTTGTGTAATACAGCAGGTTAATCGTGGAGAAGAGTGAATTTATGCTGTTTTTAAAAATATGGCAGATCCGACTTCCTGCCTAATTATATAAGTTGATTTATCTTAAAAAATACACAGTATTTTAAAGATTTATTGGCTGTAAAATAAGTTAAGGGTATTTCAAAGGGCTTCTCTGCAAAGAGAAGTGAGAAGTAGCAAAACACAGAAAGTTGAGGGGAAAAAATGTCAATATATACATTGCTATAGGGTGAACTAAACCTTAGGCCAGCAACTATGAGGAGGAGCTGACCCTTAGATACGTACAACTAAACTGGAACCTTCAAAAAGTTCAACTATTTATAAGTAAAAAGAGTTATTAAAATTAATAACCAAGTGTTTTAATTGACATCAGAAGAGTAAAACAATAAACCCTGAGAACATAGAAAAATAGACAATAAAGATATGAGCAGAACTTAATAAAACAGAAAAAAGTATAAAATTGAGGTGATTTAGTAAGTCAAAAGAATATTCTTTGAAAAGATTTAAAAAAACAAACTTTGATTAAGCAAAACAAAAACGTAAGTAAACAATATACAGAAAGAATCAGGACAGTGTTATAGCAGAGAGTACAAACAGAGAATATATGAAATGCCAGTAAATTTGAACATTTCTGTAAAGTGGACAATTTCCTAGCTCCTAAAGTTTACCAAAACTGACACAAGAGGAAATTTGTAGCTGGAGTTCTTGCACCAGTAATGGAATTAAGTCAATAGTTTACAATCTTTCACCAAGAAAATACCAGACCCGGCCAGATCATTTGGGAGGTGAATTCTATCCAACTTCTGTTAAACAGATAACATCAATATTAACAAAGAAAAACTTCTAGAGAGTAGCAAAGGAAGAATGCTCCTTTATTCATCTTATGAAGTCTATATAATCCTAATACTGAAAATAGATTAGGACTGTAAGGAAAAAGAAATTTACAGGTCAAATTTACTTGTAAATATAAAAGGAAAAATTTTAAACTATGATATTACCTACCCACGTTCACTAGAGTAAGAAAAAGCATGAGCAAGTTAGGTCATCCAATGAATGAAAAGGTAGTTTAATGTCAAGAATATATATCAATAGATTGAAATCACCACATTTTATTTCTTTCCTCTGTCTCTTTAAAAAATTGCTAAGTACTTATATTGATCTCTCTTGTACTAGGCACTGTGCCAAGTCACTTACATATTTACTCCTTTAAACCTTCTATCATCCCTGGGAGAAAGTTCTATTTTGCTTCCATTTCTTAGCTAAGACTCTAACCCTCAGGAAAGTAAAGCAACATTTGTAAGTTTTTGTGGATGGTCAGTGACGGGACCAGTACAGGAACATCCAAAGTCTGTGCTTGGAAACAGTGCCCCATGTTGACACTCACATTACAGATGAAAGGAAAGGAACCATGCACTTACCATATAGATTAAATCTCACATTACAGGTTAAAGGAAAGGAACCATGCACTTACATTATAGATTAATACCCACATAACAGGTTAAAGGAAAAAGAAACATGTGCTTCTCTCAAAAGTTGTAAAGAAGGCATATCCATTTCTAAATATATTTCCCAATTTCTTTTGCTTGTTTTCTGACCTTTGTAGTGCATTTTGCCATGAGGAAAATTTTAATTCTTATATAATTAAATGTATCCTTTTTTCTTTGTATCTTAGAAAGATATTCCTCATGAATAATTTATTTCAAGTCTCCCAGGTTTCTGATACTTTTACACTTTCATTATTTTTTCACTTTTAACTAGTTGCTGTATCTAGAATTTAGTAATTCTATGATAGCTATATTTTCCCACTTTTGTTGAATAATTTTTGCTACTGATCCAAAACGTGAATTTTATTTTAATCTCAATTCCCTTATATCTTACATCTAATTTTAAGATGCTTCCTATCTCACTGGTTGTTTTGTCTATCTAAAACAAAATGCTACCTTAAAAATAATGTAATTATAATATAATAAATGTCATTAGTAAACATAATACAATATATAATAAATAGCACAATATAAAATAACAAAATATAATTTACCATATAACAAGGTCAAAGGAGAGCAAAAGTATACAATCACTTGAAATATCCCCCAAAAGATATTTTATAAAATTCAATATTCATTTGTAATTTAAAAGAAAGAGTAAAATAGGGATTGATGAATGCTTCCAAAATAAGAAGAAATTATATGTCTAAAAGAGAAAGAGGTAAGTGATAGACTTCAGTAACACTGGCAATAAATGCAGGACAAGATGAGGATGCCTGATATAATGTTAAAGAAAAAGTATTATGTAACATTGTGTTTGCAGTACTGATGAGTTCAGTGAAAAGAGAATCTCATAGAAAAGAGTATCTCATTCTTCTTAATGTATGTACACTTGTCCATTGCATGAACATAACAGCTTATTTAACCAATATGTTACTGATCTGCATCTGGATTTCTAGGTTTTCATGGAATTTTATTATGCACAGTTGCTTCAAACACTAGGACTTCCTCTTATGTTTATATCTTTTGAAAGAAACAATATCTCCACAGACGATTTATCTGTGCTGGCTGCTAGCTGACTTTGGGTACTTCTCAGTTCTTCCCTTTACCTTCCTAGTCAATATGAAAAGGGAAGGCAAGAAGGTCTCCTGTTTAGAGACTGTAAAGGTAGGTCTTGGTGATAAAGTCTTGGTGGTAAAGGCTAAAAGTATTAACCCAGAACAAATGTTTTTCCAGCTGTAACTGTGTGTGATTCCCTTGGCTTGATTCCGTAGAGGATGTAAGACAAGACTGTAGAATCTGCCCTCAAAGAGCTAAGTCAAGTATGGTGGCATATCTAATTCAAGACAAACTATAACGTCTCCTTTTCTCTCCTGGCAAAACTTGGTGGAGTGAATGTAGAAGTCACTGTATGCTTTAAATTAAAGCAACACAATAAATCTTGTATTGGAAGGTGCTTATTCTGGTCTCTTTGTGGAGACGAATTGGAAATTGTCTAGAAGAAGGAAAATTAGGTTAACCAAAGTTAAACTCATAAAAAATTGAGCATTAATTAAATATCTGTGGTCTGTGTTTCTCTTTGATCATAATTTCTCCCAATTTATAGACCTCTTTGATACCTGATTAATCCTTGTCAAAGATGCAGTTAACAATGATTATTACTGTGTATTAGGTTTTGCCTGGGCCCTGAAGAAACTATCCTAAATCACCAGCTATGATTGTCACTTGATTTCCTCACAGAGAACAATCAGAACTCCTTGTCTTAAGTGGCTTGGGATGTGAAACTAGTTAGTCTCTTAGATACTGTTAGAGGACCCTACAGAGCCCATTGGTGAAAGTTTGGAAAGCACTGGGCTTCTTAAGATTGATTCTTGTAGTGCTTCAGGAAAGATCACTGAACCAAAAGGATAACGGTGTTTCTGGTTCTGTTGTTAGTGTTCTCCATGGAAACATTGCTGAAGCTTCTGGACTCAATTTCCTTCCCCATGTGTGAATGTCGCTGAAAAGATCCAACTCCATTCTATCCCCATGTAACTTCAGAAACTAAGCAAAATGAAGACTCAAAATTCATTTCAAATAATGAAATGAATATATAACATAGAATGGAACTGGGAAAATACCTGGTTTAAATTCTGGAAAGTACCAACTATACAATTCTGGATAAGTTGCTTCATCTTGCTTAGTCTAATTTAATGCCCATCTCACAGGATGTTATGATGATTAATTTAATATCTTTGTATAACGTACAGTGTTATGTAATTTCTTCTTGTTTTTCTTGAGTAAATTCATATCCTTAAGCAACTCACTGTAAACAATAGTTACTTACTTGCTTAAATTACTCTTATCTTCTATTATCAGCTGAATTGTGTCCTGCTCAAGTTAATATGTGGAAGTCTTAACCCCCAATACCTCGTAATATGACTGTATTTGGAGATAAGGCCCTTAAGTAGGTAATTGAGGTCAAATGAGGTCAAATGAGTGGGCTCTAATCCACTATGACTGGTGTCCTTATAAAAAGAAAATATTAGGACACAGACATGCACAGAGAGAAGACCATGTGAAGACAAAAGGAAAACATGGCATCTACAAACCAAGAAGAGATACTTGAGAAGAAATCAATCCTGCTGACACCTTATCTCAGATTTCTAGCCTCTAGACCTGTGAGTGAGTAAATTTCTGTTGTTTAACCTCCTCAGTCTCTGGTACTTTGTCATGGCAGCTCTAGGAAACTAATACAACTTTTTATGGCCTCCTTGTCTCAAGTTGAAAGTTCAATATTTGGCATCATAGCTAGGAAACAAAAATATCATCTACATTCCTTGTTGTAGTCTTTCTTCCCCATTCTCATTGCTAGTAATTTCCATATTTGGGTCTGTTTTCTGTGCCTTGTAAACAGAGCGTTACGCTCATTTCTGGTCTTACTGCTAATATACAGTAAATGTGCAGATACTGAATAGATTTTGGAGAAGTGCAACATATATTTGGCACATGTATGTATGTGTGTGTATTCATATAATTTATACTTTTTCTCTATTTTCTTCCTTTGGTGTGAGCTAAGATTCTCTGCTTTTGTGACAAGTACTCCTGAATACTAATCCCTGAATTTAATTCACCAAAAATTGCCCAAAATAATAATAATATGGGGAAAGAGAGAGTGATAGAGGGAGAACAAACAATCAGGCAAGGGCAGTACTGTGAATTATTAGGGTCTTATAATAAGATTATGTTAGTCTAGAGGAAATGACCGTAAATATCATCAGTGAGCCCAGTTGGTCTTTACTGACTGCTAGACACATCCCTGAGTTCTGTTCTTAGTCTCCAACTGTATGATTACTACTGTCTGTTCTTAGTCTCCAACTGTATGATTACTACTGTCTGTTCTTAGTCTCCAACTGTATGATTACTACTGTCTGTTCTTAGTCTCCAACTGTATGAACAACTAAAGTCACTTAATGGAAAAGGAATATGTCTTTAGAGAATCAACAGTAATTTTTCTATCTGATTAAAAAGGACTGTTGAGTGTCTGGAAACCTCAGTCATATTTGTAAGCAGGAAAGCATTGGCTATTAAAAGTGGATGATGTAAAGAGATGAGCAGAAACTTTGGCGATAGGTATACCTGGATTTAATTCTCACTTCTACCGCTTGGTAGCTGGATAGCCTTAGGCAAGTTTCATACCTCCCTGAAATTCACTTAATTCAGTCTGTAAAATGGCATAATAACTTATTATAGCATCCTTTTAGGAATTTTAAATCAGTTATTGAAATAAAAGTACACAATATATAGACAAGTATGGATACCTCAATAGGTGTTTGACCTTTCATTTCTCCAGTATCCCACCCGCATCAAATAAAGAAAAATACTCTTTAAAATTTACGAATATTTCATTGTTGTAAAGTTAAAGCCATAAAAATAATCAAATGGCCTACTATCATACCGTTAGAAGAAAAAAAAAAAAGGTGTTCATGAGAGTTCCGTATTAGAATACAAGTTTTCCTTAGGCACCTGTTTATGTATGCTATTCTGCTCTTTACAATAAATAATTAAATTTAAAAGACTTAATTCCTCACTTTTAAGACCTTATTAGTTTACAAATTACATATTGACCTATGCTAAATTTTATACCGACCCATGCTAATGAATTCAGTACAGAAAACAAAAAACACTGCACTAAAGCAAATTATATATATATATTTTATATATATATATATATCTTAAATGCATTTATATCCTACCGTGTCTCATAAAGCATTGTGGTAACTCATCGGAATACAGACAATCAAATATAATGGCAAAAGCACTTAATATAAACAGTGCCAAGGAAACATAGAAGATGAAGAAAAGATGAGGGAAATGTGAACAGGAGGACGTGTAGTTAATTGAGTTGTATGTTTTGACCTTAAGCTTCTCTGTGTGGGGACTTCCCTGGTGGCACAGTGGTTGGGAATCCTCCTGCCAGTGCAGGGGACATGGGTTCGGGCCCTGGTCTGGGAAGATCCCACATGCTGCGGAGCAACTAAGCCCGTGCGCCACAACTATTGAGCCTGTGCTCTAGGGCCAATGAGCCACAACTACTGAAGCCCGCGTGCCACAACTACTGAAACCCCAGCTCCTAGAGCCCATGCTCTGCAACGAGAGAAGCCACAGCAATGAGGAGCCCGCACACCACAATGTAGAGTAGCCCCCACTCGCCCCAACTAGAGAAAGCCCATGTGCAGCAACAAAGACCCAACACAGCCAAAAATAAATAAATCTATTAAAAAAAAAAGATTCTCTGTGGATAAAACAACATGTAAATAATTGGTTACAAAGCCACATTATTTGAAGGTGCCAGACTGCACATTAACAGTCTGACACAAAGGGACAGCACAGGAAAACTATTCAAAGGTAAAGATTTTTAAATCTTTGCAGTTTGAAACCTTTTAGAGCAAGTATAATGAGCTCGACACACATTTCAACACTCAACATGTTAATCACATGTTCAAAGCATGTCTCAAAGTCATTGGAAATAGTTGCTGTCTCTGTCTCTGATATGTAAAACAGATCTGTGATGTGTAAAACTCAGGAGGTATTGATATCCACTTTTTGGCATCTGAACAGGAAACAAAGTTGTTTCGCAGTGATAATAAAGAATGAAGTAAATGCAACAGTGAAATAAAAGACAAAGTACTGAGGGAATGTATTAACAAAACGAATCCAACTAAATTCTGGTGACCTGGGGCCTACGGTTGTACACGCTGCATGGAAATACCCCAGCCTAAATACTGGCATAGGAGGAAGGGTACTGCTAAGCCCATCACAGTATAATCCTTTTAAATGTCCCTTTCAAGGTTGTCTCCACTCAACACTGAGTATAGGAAATCTTCCCATCAGGCAGAAACACTGGCTGTGCAATGATTGACCAAGAAATTAACACACTAATGAATAAATGATGCTAATTTATTTCTATCTCTGACAACGGGAAACAGCACACACTCTGTGTCAATGATATGTCCTCTTTCCCACTTTTCTAAATGGTCAATTATGTTTTTCCCTTCATTGCTTTATATCATGTGTGGCAGGCATGATGGGAAATGGCTACCAATGGTTCCGTTATTGATTTCTACCTTCCTTTCACTGTGGCTAAAGAAGATACTTTGTATGATTTCAGTTTCTTAAAAATGTATTGGTACTTGTATTGTGGCGTAACATACGGTCTTTCCTGGAGAATGTTCCATGTGTACTTGAGAAAAACGTGTATTCTGCTGTTGTTGAGTGGAGTGATCTATATATGGCTGTTAGGTTTAGTTGGTTAAATGTGTTAGTCAGTCCCCCTACCTCTCTACTGATCTTCTGTCTAGATGTGTTATCCATTATTGAAAGCAAGGTATTGATCTCCAGCTATTATTTTAGAACTATCTATTTCTTCCTTCAATTCTGTCAATGTCTGCTTCACATATTTGGGGGATGTTTGGTACATATATGTTTATAGTTGTTATATCTTCTTGATAGATTGAACTTGTTATCAACATATAGTGGCCTCCTTTTCCTCTTGTGATAGTTTTTGATTTAAAGTTTACTTTGTGTGATATTAATGTAGCCATCCCAGATCTATCTTCCTTCCTTCCTTCCTTTCTTTTTCTCTCTCTCTCTTTCTTTCTTTTTGTTACTATTTGCATGGGATATTTTATTCCGTGCTTTAACTTTCAACTAACTTGTGTCTCCTGAAATCAAGTGAGTTTTTTGCGGGCAGCATATACTTGGATTATGGATGTTTTTAAAGTCCATTCTGCCAATATTTATCTTTTTATTGGAGAGCTTAATCCACTTACTTTTTCAAAAATTACTGATGAGGAAGAACTTAATTCTGTCTGTTTCCTGGTTGTTTTCTGTATGTCTTATGCATTTTTTGCCCCTCATTTACTCCATTACTGACTTCTTCGTGCTTAGCCGATTTTGTTGTAGTGAACTCTTGATTCCTTTTTCATTTCTTTTTGCATATAGTCTATTGATATTTTCTTTGTGGTTATCAAGAAGATTACATTTACCCTTCTATAGTTCAACCAATATCATTTGAATTGAAACCAACTTCAATAGCACACAGAAACTCTGTTCCTCTACAGTTCCATTCCTCCTCCTTACATTATTGTTGTCACAAATTACACCTTTATACTTTGTGAGCCCAATAACATGGATTTATGATTATTTTATGCATTTGTTTTTTCAATCATGTAAGAAATAAAAAGTAGAGTTACAAGCCAGTAGCACAATACTGGCTTTAGTATCTGCCCATGTATTTATCTTTACTGGAGATTTCTATTTCTTTATACAGCTTCGAGTTGCTGTCTAGTGTCCTTTCATTTCAACCTGAAGGTTCAATTTAGCATTTGTCATAGGGCAGCGTTAGGAAGTTGTAAAACAAACGCCCTCAGCCTTTGTTCATCTGGGAATGTGTTAATTTCTCCCTAAGTTTTGAAACCAGTTTGGCCAAATATAGAATTCTTGGTGGACAGTTTTTTTCTTTCAGCACTTTAAATATGTCTGGCCTCTTGCCTCCATGGTTTCAGATAGGAAATTAGCTATGAATCTTTTTGAGGATCCCTGCTTTGTAACAAATTTGTTTTTTCTTTCTCCTTTGGGAGTAAAGATTCTTTCTGTGTCTTTTGGCATCTGAGAGTTTGATTATACTGTTTCTTGTTGTGGCGTTCCTTGAGTTTCTCTTAGTCCTGAAATCAGGCAAAGATTTACAGCAACCAAACACATACTGAACCAGGGAAGAGGCAATATGAAAATGGCAGGAAAGCTTTGTGTCATTTTTACTTGCCCTTGCCCCATCTACTCTTAGTGTAGTGGTGGTCTTAAAGTGGTGGGGTCTTAATGCAGTGATAGTCTTAAAGTAGCAGCAGACCATTCGTAGTATGGGGCCCTCAATCCTGCTTCAGGAGGGAGCAGAAGAGCCCATACTTTCGGATTATTATGTGTATCTGTTCTAACCTGTCTGGGAGCTACCTGAAGGACTGACACAAGATGCTTATCTCTGTCTTAGCTAACCTGGAACACAGTCTGGAAAAGCAGCGGTCATTGCTCAAAAAAAGTGCAAGGTGAACTAACAAAGCACAGATGGCTGGGGCAGAAGACTGTGCATTGAAATACAATAGACCACATAAGATGCAGGAGCAAAAGTTGGGGGAGATTCTTTGGGAACTTAGAACATACAAAAAGTACACATGTGTCCAGAGAAATTAAGAAAGCCACATGCATACTCAAGATAAGATGCATGTTCTGAAAACACCAGAGGAGTCTCTAAGCTTTTACCATGGGCTGAGCCCTGACCTCAGTGCAGGTCAGCTAAATGTTGAAGGAGTGATCCAGCAATCTGCACAATGGGGAGAGGTGTGTGGTTTTGAGTGTGCATGTGGATGTGCTTGTGTATATTTGTTTTTGTTTGTCTTAGGTGCAGGAATTCAAGGACATCTCTGTCAAAACATTAGCTAAACATGAACTAAAGGAACAGAGACTTCAGTGCCTACATACGATAAGGGGTACAGTCATTGCAAAACTAGTTTGGAAAGGTCCCTATACAAACAGACTACTACAGCCTTCAACAATCAAAAGCCCAGAAAACCCTGGGAAAGTGGGAGAATCTGATTTCCATAGACACCACATTACAATATTTGAAAGCCAAATGTTCAACCAAAAAACTCACAAGGTATACAAAGACATGGAAAAGTATGGTCCATTTAAGAAAACAAATTAATTGATGAAACCATCCCTAAGGAAGCCCAGACTTTTCTCCATTGCATATTCTTGCCTCCTTTGTCATAGATTCATTGACCATAAGTGCATGGGTTTCTTTCTGGGCTCTCTATTCTGTTCCAGTGATGGATGTTTTTGTGCCAGTACCATACTGTTTTGATTACTGTAGGTTTGTAGCACAGTCTGAAGCCAGGGAGCGTGATTCCTCCAGTTGTGTTCTTCTTTCTCAAGACTGTTTTAGCTATTCAGGATCTTTTGTGTTTCCATACAAACTTTAAAATTATTTGTTCTAGGTCTGTGGAAAATGCCCTTGATATGTTGATACAGACTGCATTGAATGCGTAGATGTCCTTGGGTATGATGGTCATTTTAACAATATTAATTCTTCCAATCCGTGACCATGGTATATCTTTCCAGCTGTTTGTGTCATCTTTCATTTCTTTTATGAGAGTCATATAGTTTTCTGGGTACAGGTCTTTTACCTCCTTAGGCAGGTTTGTTCTTATGCATTTTATTCTTTTTTATGCGATTGTAAATGGGATTGTTTCCTTAATTTCTCTTTCTGATAGTTCACTGTGAGTGTATAGAAATACAAAATTTATATATAGAAATCTATTGTATCCTGCAAATTTACCAAGTTCATGTTTGAGCTCGAATAGTTTTTTGATGGTGTCTTTCAGATTTTCTATGTATCATGCCATCTGCAAACAGTGACAGTTTTACTTTTTCCTTTCCATTTTGGAGTCCTTTTATTTATTTATTTTTTCTTGTCTGATTGCTGTGGCTAGGACTTCCAAAACTCTGTTCAATAAAAGTGGTGAGAGTGGGCATCCTTGTCTTGTTCCTGATCTTAGGGGAAATGCTTTCAGCTTTTCACCATTGAGTATGTTAGCTATGTGCTTGTCATATATGGCCTTTATTATGTTGAGGTATGTTCCCTGTATGCCCACTTTCTGGAGAGTTTTTACCATGAATGGATATTGAATTTTTTCAAAAGCTTTTTCTGCATCTATTGAGATGATCGTATGGTTTTTAGTCTTCAGTTTGTTACTGTGATGATAAGAGACCTAAGACAGCTACAGAGGCTAAGTGACCTTTCCTTCCCTCAATGGGTAGGTATCCTTGTTCTGCCTTCTAATTGAGTTAGTATCTGAGTAAAGAACTGCCAGGTGTCATTTAGTTCACAATACACTGCTGTGGCAATATAGAAATGAATTTGCCTAAGTCATTTGGCTTTTCTCAATTATAGTAAATGAATATACTGAATGAATGCTTCAACTTAAGGAAATGTTCTTAAAAATATATTAATGTAGGCAACTTCAGTGGAGAACTGAAATCAAAACAAAACATTCAGGTAAAGGGTTGAAATAAAAGTACACTCAGTTGTATCCAGTTTCCTCTTGTAAATCTCTCTTTTTAATTTGAGTGGACAGTCACTTGAGAATATCTGACTTGGGGCTAAGGAAATCTAAGCCTTCTTGGCCACACTGTATTCTCTTATGTCATTTACTAAAGACACCAGTTGGGTTGCTGAAAAAAGCGTGGGAAAAATCAATCCCTCACATCCAAAGGGTGGCTCTTGAAACTATGTGTGTTGTTGTAGTTATTTTGCTCTTCTGGCCTCAGAAGTTCTAATCTTAACCTTAGCCCCTCATGGAGAGAGACTTTGTAAACCAATTCCCACATTACTCATTATGTGACTGTTGAAAAAGAGCAACCCAGCTCTTTTCCTGTGCTTTCAACCAGTTATCTTCTTCAAAAATCTGTTTGGATTGTTATACCTTAATCTTGCCTGGCAAGGGACTTATGGGAAGGTTCTTATTGTTTGAAAGTTTGGTGCCAGTATCTGCAAAGAAAGAAGAAAGATGTGTGTATCAAACATCCCAATAGTGAAGGTGTGTGAAAGCAACTTTTGAAAAAGTTAATCTGTCAGAGTTTAGCCGTATTATTACATTTTATTTTATTCATTGAAAATAAATAATTATCAATGAATCCTTTCTAGATTTTCTGGTTTCCCAAAGTTCCCTGTATTCACATTCTAAGAGGAAAAATGGTATTTTAAGTCAGTGCTCTCCACCTTATATTATTTATAATCACTCCTCGTGACCTCTTCCTTCCAAGAAACTTGATCCTGAGAAGTGTCCTTTGTTTGTCTTTGTGGAATAAGTGATGAGGATGCATCCTGGAGACCTGTGAGATGTTTAACTTGTGGCATAATGAAACTAGGATGGAGAGTTCTGGAAAGATCTGGAAAGGTGGCTGGTAGAGTGTGACCAGATGTGGTGGGAGAAGAGAGACGTACAGAGAGAGGGAGAGGAAATTTTCAGAGGGAGAAAATGAAACAAATAATTAAATAAGTTTTGTTGTGTGGTGTGGGACGCAAGCCTTTCTCTCCCCCTTTCCTTCACAATGTCTTTGTTAAAGACTGTGTTTTTCATTAGTTTTACTAAGATAGGATTTGCTGTTTTGTTTGGATACTGAGAATGGACCCATGGAAACAGTTACATTTGGGTTATCTCTGACTGTCTTTAATGAAGAACATAAATATTGGCCACACTATCTATGCACATGCTATCACCATGCCTTTTTTGTTCTCTGTTCATATATCTAAGTCCTCTTCTTTCTTTAAGGTCAATCTCAAATCTCATCTGAAATGTACATTTATTGATAGATTCAACCCATAATGAACTGTCCCTTCTTTGTCCTCCTTAGGCTCTGATTATTTACAAAAACTCATTTTTGAACTTAGAAACTGTCCAATGTGATATATTAGTTATTTCACCAGCATATGTTATATCCTCAACACAATTATACACTTTTGTGGGGCTGGGATCATACATTCTGTAATTTTTCTCAGTACTTACACTTACTTTGATAAAAAGCGCATTCATTCATCTAAACATCATTTATTGGATGTTAATTAAATATCTCAACTCAGTAAATATTGTTTGAATGAATGCATGCATGAATGAGGGAGTGTGCAATAGGTAGCCTAATGTACCGCCCAATGTGAGAAAACCAAAAACATAAACACAAAAGCAAGCCAAAAAGTGGACCAGGACTTTCTGCAAAATATCCTGCTTTTTGTTGGATGATGCCATGAAAATCAAGATGCTCCTGAAAGGTCTTAATAGCTGACCAAGAATAGTAAACAATTGAAATTCTCTCAGGCTTCTTCAACCCTATCACTGGACACATTTATACCTCTCAGGAGTGGTATTAAAAGAAGAGATTAATAAAGCTTTTATAGATGAGTTGATAAATCTCTAAATATTTAAGTCTTCATTGCCTGCTAGGTTTTCTCTATTTTGGGTTTCCAAAAGATTTTCAATAAACCACAGGATAATTAAAAATTAGACATTATCGTTCTTACCTTGATGTTTTTTGATGGTAAACACCTTTTTATTGTCTCCATAGTGCTGCCTAGTTTCCACCAGTACAGTACTTAAGTGAATTTTGCTCTGGATGTTGAATATTACTTAAATAACTAAAGTAACTTCCTCAGAATTATTATTCTGTTCTGGTTAGGATACTATCTGCTCTGGTTTGTTAAAATTTCCCTTTAGAGTGGTTTTAATTTTGTTTCTGATAGGGTCCTAGGATTTATTGCCACACCCATCCTGCATCTGTTTTTCTTTGAATTACTCTCCTTGCAGTTTCTGATTCATACAGGGCCTTACAGGTTAGTGACAACCTGGCCATCACAACGCTGGGAAGGAGAGGCCTACTTTTCAGAGGTGTTGATGTTTTCTGTACCTGAAGGTTTTCAAGAGATATCAATCTTCCTCACCACCGCCCTTGGCCCTCTTAATGGACTAAGCAGTTCCTCATGAAATTTCTGTAGGATATCTGTACCAACTTCTCAATATTGTTCCATCCTGAGTCTAAATTCCTGGCCTCAAGGTAATGTTAGATTTCTAGCTCCAGCCCCTATTTACATAAGGCCTATACTAAGGAACGGAACCCACAGACATCAGTCCGCTCTTCTTTCTCTGGATTTAATTTCTCTGTTACTTTCTGAAACATGCAGGTGTTCCTTTCTTTCTTTTAATCTCAGCTATGTCCTTTTAACTTTTTCAAAATTGACCCAGAATTTACGTGTGTCTCCAGTAAGAGTACATTAAATTGAGGTTAGTCTGCTATTCTACTGGCATATTTGAGATCCAGATAATTTGCTACTTCACTGGATTCAATGACCTATATATTTCAGGCATCTAAAACTCACCATGTCCCAAATTTCCCTCCTTATAGTTAGTAATTTTCTTGGGAATCTGGATGACATAAAATGGAATAAAGTTAGTGAGTGGCCCAGGAATGCCTGAAAGTTTGTTTGTCAGAGTGGCCAGGGAAAGTTAAGCAAGGAAGAAAAGCAAATGAAAAACAGAATCACATTATTATGGCTGAGTTTACTCCCAGGATTCCATGCAGAGCTCTCTGTAGAGCTGGGTTGGGTTATAACTTAAGCCAGAGCTCTACGTGGGGCTGACACCGTCTCATGCCAAGCTCTCAGTTCTGGGCTCACGTCATCTCTGATCCACTCTGTGGAGTGGAAACTTTGGAGGAATGGCCAATGTGTTCCGCGGCGTAGGAAGAGGGAAATTGTGAATGTGACTTTCTAAATTGTGGAGGAACTAACCACTGTAAATGTGCCTTGAACTATGTTGTTTAATTTGACCA